>NW_023331886.1:0-32007 GCF_011100685.1 Canis lupus familiaris | reverse complement strand
TCTGGTCCCTACCTGGGACATCATCGGGACATGGTTCCACTGCGCAAGGTTGGACCTGGACGTACGGTTACCTGGGCATCATCGGACACGCTGCATTGCCTGGGACCTGGACCTGGTGAGTGGGTTGCCACCTGTGCCTCACCATACCTGGGACACAGGTCCCCACGTGGGCCTCACTTGGACCTGGTGAATTGGTCCTTACTTGGTCCTCACCCGGAACTGGTAACTCTGGTCATCACTGGGAATCACCTTGTGAATCTGGTCCCCATCTGGGCCTCACCCAGTGGCTGGTGACTTTGTTCCCCACCTGGACCTGATTGCTGTGAACTCCTTATTGGCCTCACCTGGAATTGCTGACTTGATCCTATGCCTCACCCAGATCTGGTGACTCTGGTCCTCACCTGTGGACCATTATATGACTGGACTCTGTTCCACACCTGAGCCTCACCTGGTCATGATGACTCTGGATCACCTCTGGGCTCAGCCTGACATGGTGACTCTGGTCCCCATCTGGATATCACCAACCGGTGAATATGGTACCCCCTCTATGGCCTCAACTAGACCTAGTGACTCTGGTCCTCAACTGGCCACACGGGACCTAGTGAATGCTCCCCACCTGCGCCTCATCTGGACCTGGCGACTCTGTTTACCTGGGATCATTGGGACATGGTTACTTATTCCCCACTGGGACTTACCTGATCCTTGGTAACTCTAGTCCTGACTTTGGCCTCTTCTGTACCAGGAATCTGGCTCAACCGGGCCTCACCTGTAACTGGTGACTCTGACTTAAGCATGGCCTCACCTGACTGGTGACTGTGGTTCCCATCGGGACTCAACTGAACCTCATGTCTCTTGTCCCACCTGGGGTCACCAGGGCCCTGGTGTCTCTGGTCCCCACCTGGGTAGCATCAGGATATGTTACAACTTTCACTAACAGTGACCCAGCCGCCGACCTATTAACTGTAGTCTTCACCTGGGTAACAACTGGTCATGGTGACATTGGTTCCCACCTGGGTCTCACCTGGACATGTGAGTCGGATCCCCACCTGGGCCTCAATGTAACTAGTGATTCTTTCCCCATGGACATCAGTGGACCTGGTGGCTGCACTGTTTCTAGCTTCTCAACCTCGTGGCTCTGGTCCCACCAGTGCCTCCACCGGGACCTGTGAGTGTGGGCCACCTGCACCTCACCTGACTGCTGATCATGTCTGCCCTGAGACTACCCTGGATCTGGTGCCTGTGGTCCCCACCTGGGCTTCACCTGGATTTGGGGGACTCCGTCCCATCTGGGCCTCACCTGGTCCCTGATGACCATGGTCTCACTGGGCAAATTGGGATCCGGTGACTGTGTTCCACAACTGGACCTCACCTTGATGTGACTCTGGTCCCTCTGGGTCTCACCGTGCCCTAGTGACTGTGAACCAACTTTGGCATGACTTGGACCTGCTGACCATGGTGCCACCTGCCTGACCTCGAACTGTTGACTCCTCGTTCTTTAAGGGCTTACCCTTTCCTGGTGATCCTGGTCCCCACCTGGGCTCACCTGGACGTGTGACTTGTCTCACCACGGGGACTCACCTGGACCTGCTTACCTTGTTCCACACTGGGCCTCAAGTCGACTGTTTACCATTCCCCAGCCGGCCTCACATGGACCTGTTGCCTCTGATCCCCACCGGGCTCACGTGTACCTGGTACTCTGGTCCTCACCCTGGGCCTCATCTGGACCTAGTGACTCTGGTCCCACCTGGGCTTCACCTGGATCTGGTGACTCTGGTCCCCACATGGACCTCTCCTGGACGGGTGACTCTCTTTCCAACATGGACCTCACATGCTGGATCAGTCTGGTCTCCCTTTGGCCTCACCTGGACCTGGTGTCTCTCGTCCCACTTTGACCTAACTCAGAACTGCTGAATCTTGCCCACCTAGGCCGCACCCAGACCTGGTGACTCTTGACCCCAGCTATGCCTCAATTCGACCTGATGAATCTGGTCCTCACGTGGGCCTCACATGGACCTGGGACTCAGCTGGATACAGTGGCTCTGGTTCCCACAAAGGGCTCACTTGATACTGGTGACTTATTCGTGTCTTATTCTATGCCTCACCAGGACCTAGTGATTCTGTTCCCCATCTGGGCTGCATGGCCCTAGTGACTCTGTCCTCACCCAGGCATCATTGGACTGGATACTCTATTCCACACTGGGCGTCACTTGACCAGGGACCTCTGGTCCCATTCTGGGCCTCAACTAAACTGGTTACTCTGGTTCCCACTCTGGCCTCACCCTTACCTGGATCTGGTCACCCCTTGGGTTCCTTGGGCCTGGTGAATCTGGTCCTTAGCTGGTCCGCACCTGGATCTGGTGACAGGTCACACCTGGGCCTCACCTGGACTTGGTGAATCCTGTTGCCACCTGCGCCTCAACTGGACCTTGTGACTGTGGTCCTACCTGGACCTTACCTGGATCTGGTGGCTCTGGTTCACATATGGGGCTCCTCTACCTGGTTCCTTGGTCTCCATCTGGCCTCGCTTGGAAAAAATGACTCTGATCCATATTTGGGCCTCTCCTGGTCTGTTGACTCTGGTCCTTCCCTGGATCATTGGACCTGGATACTCTCTTATATACCTGGGCCTCACCTGGACCTGGTGACTGTGGTCCCACGGGCCTCACCTGGACTGTGACTGGTTCCCACAGGGCATCACCTGACCTGGTGACTCAGGTCCTCATATGGGATCATGGGACCTGGTTTCTCAGTTCCACATCGGGGCCTCCCTGGACCTAGTGATCTCATCCCCCCTGGGCCTCTCCCTGACTGGTGACTGTGGTCCCCACCTGATATCACCAGAACCGGGTGACTCTGGTCCCTCTCTGGGTCTCACCCGGAGCTGGGGACAACCGGTCCTAAACAGGGCCTCAACAGGACCTATTGAATCTACTCTCTCACTTTGGCCTCGTCTGGACCTTTTGACTCTTTTCCCACCTGCATCAATGGGACATGGTTACTCTGTTCCCCACCTGGGCCTCACCTGGACATGGTAACTTTTCTCCACACTTTGGCCTCAACTGGTGCTGATGACTCTGGTCCCCCGACATAGGACTCAATCTGGACCTGGTGACTGTGGTCCCCACCTGGGTCTCTCCTGGACCTGGTGACTCTCGTTCCCACATGAACAACACCTGGACCTGGTGACTGTGGTGTTCTTGTAGACTCACATTTACCTGGTGATTCCGGTCCCCCTAGGGCCTCAACTGGATCTAGCGACTCTGGCCAAAAGTTGGCCTCACCTGGACCTGGTGAGTGGGGTTGCCACCTGGGCCTCACCCATACCTGGTGACTCAGGTCCCCGCGTGGGCCTCTTGGACCTGGTGAATCTGGTCCTTACCTGGTTCTCTCCCAGACCTGGGGACTCTGGTCACCACCTGGGCCTCACGTGGACCTGGTGAATCTGGTCCCCATCTGGGCCTCACCCAGTCCTGGTGACTTTGATCCCCACCTGGGCCTGATTGCTGTGGACTCCTTCTTGGCCTCACCTGGAACTGGTGACTCTGATCCTAACTGGGTCTCACCCAGATCTTGTGACTCTGGTCCTCACCTGTGGACCATTATGACCTGGATACTCTGTTCCACACGTGAGACTCACCTGGACATGATGACTTTGGATCCCCTCTGGGCCTCACGCTGACATGGTGACTCTGGTCCCCAACTGGATGTCACCTAGACAGGTGAATCTGGTACCCCCTCTAGGCCTCAACTAGACCTGGTGACTCTGGTCCTCAACTGGGCCTCACCGGGACCTAGTGAACATGCTCCCCACCTGCGCCTCATTGGACCTGGTCATTCTGATTCTACCTGGGCATCATCGGGACATGGTTACTCAATTCCCCACTGGGCCTGACCTGATCCTGGTACCTCTGGTCCTGAATTTGGCCTCTTCTGTGCCAGGTGTCTCTGGCTCCACCTGGGCCTCACCTGTAACCTGTGACTCTGATCCTAAGCATGGCCTCACCTGACCTGGTCTCTGTGGTTCCCATCGGGACCTCACGTGGACCTCATGTCTCTGGTCGCACCTGGGCCTCACCAGGACCTGGTGTCTCTGGTACCCACCTAAGTAGCATCAGGATATTGTTACACTGTTCACTATCAGTGACCCAGCCGGACCTATCAACTCTGGTCTTCACCTGGGCCACACCTGGACATGGTGACACTGGTTCCACCTGGGTCTCATCTGGACATGGTGGTCGGATCCCCACCTGGTCCTCAACTGAAACTGGTGATTCTCGTTTCCACATGGACATCATGTGGACCTGGTAGCTGCAGTGTTTCTAGCTTCTCATGTACCTCGTGACTCTGGTCCCCACCAGGGACTCACCGGGACCTGGTGTGTGGTTGCCACCTGCACCTCACCTGGACCTGGTGATTCTGGTCTGCACCCGAGACTACCCTGATCTGGTGACTGTGGTCCCCACTTGGGCTTCACATGGATTTGGGTACTACGGTCCCCACCTGGGCCTCACCTGGCCTTGTTGACCATGGTTCCCACCGGGGCAAAATAGGGACCCAGTGACTGTGTTCCACAACTGGTCCTCACCTGAACCAGGTGACTCTGGTCCCCCTCTGGGTCTCACTGTGCCCTAGTTTCTGTGAAGCCCACTTTGGCCTGACTTGGACCTGCTGACCCTGGTTGCCACCTGCGCCTGACCTTGAGCTGTTGACTCTGATTCTTTCAAGGGCCTCCCCTGTACCTGGTGTTCCTGGTCCCCACCTGGGCCTCACCTGGACGTGGTGACTCTTGTCACCACCGGGGACTCAACTGGACCTGCTTACTGTGTTCCACACCTGTGCCCCAAGTAGACCTGTTGACCATGGTCCCCAGGCGGGACTCACATGGACCTGTTGCCTCTGATCCCCACCGGGGCCTCACGTGTACCTGGTAACTCTGGTCCTCACCTGGGCCTCATCTGGACCTATTGACTCTGGTCCTTACCTGGGCATCATTGGGACCTGGATACTCTCTTATATACCTGGGCCTCACCTGGACATGGTGACTGTGGTCCCACCTGGGCCTCACCTGAAGGAGGTGACTGGTTCCCACAGGGACATCATCTGGACCTGGTGACTCAGGTCCTCATATGGGCAGCATTCACCTGGATTCTCAGTTCCACATCAGGGCTTCACCTGTTCCTAGTGATTCTCGTCCCGCTCTGGGCCTCACCTCGATCTGGTGACTCTGGTCCTCAGTTTGGCCTCACCTGGACCTGGTGTCTCTCGTCCCCATTTTGACCTAACTCAAACTGCTGAATCTTGCCCCACCTAGGCCGCACCCAAACCTGGTGACTCTTGTCCCCAGCTATGCCTCAATTCGACCTGATGAATCTGGTCCTCACATGGGCCTCACATGGACCTGGGACTCAGCTGGATAGAGTGGCTCTGGTTCCAACAAGGCGCTCACCTGATACTGGTGACTTATTCACCAGTGGTCTTATTCTATGCCTCACCAGGACCTAGTGATTCTGTTCCCCATCTGGGCCTGCATGGCCCTAGTGACTCTGGTCCACACCCAGGCATCATTGGGACCTGGATACTCTATTCCACAATTGGGCCTCACTTTGACCAGGGACCTCTGGTCCCATTCTGAGCCTCAAACTAAACTGGTTACTCTGGTACCCCCTCTAGGCCTCACCCTTACCTGGTGACTCTGGTCACCCCTTGGGATTCACTTGGGCCTGGTGAATCTGGTCCTAAGCTGGTCCGCACCTGGATCTGGAGACTGGACGCCACCTGGGCCTCACCTGGATTTGGTGAATCCTGTTGCCACCTGCGCCTCACCTGGACTTTGTGACTGTGGTCCCACCTGGACCTCACATGGATCTGGTGGCTCTGGTTCCCATATGGGGCTCTTCTGGACCTGGTTCCTGTGGTCTCCATCTGGCCTCCCCTGGAAAACAATGACTCTGATCCATATTTGGGCCTCTCCTGGACCTGTTGACTCTGGACCTTACCTGGGCATCATTGGGACCTGGATACTCTCTTATATACCTGGGCCTCACATGGAACTGGTGACTGTGGTCCCACCTGGGCCTCACCTGGACGAGGTGACTGGTTCCCACAGGGACCTCCCCTGGGCCTGGTGACTCAGGTCCTCATATGTGCATCATGGGACTTGTTTTCTCAGTTCCACACGGGGCCTCACCTGGACCTAGTGATTCTCGTTCCCCTCTGGGCCTCATCCTGACGTGGTGACTCTGGTCCGCATCTGACTCACACCAGAACCGGGTGACTCTGGTCCCCCTCTGGGAATCACCCAGAGCTTGGGACACTGATACTCAACTGGGCCTCAACAGGACCTGGTGAATCTACTCCTCACTTAGGCCTCGTCTGGACCTTGTGATTTTTTCCCACCTGGCATCTATGGGACATTTTTACTCTGTTCCCCACCTGGGCCTCACTTGGACATGATAACTTTGCTCCATACTTTGGCCTCAACTCGTCCCGATGACTCTGGTCCCCCCACATAGGCCTCAATCTGGACCTGGAGACTGTCATCCACACCTGGGTCTCACCTGGACCTTGTGACTCTCGTTCCCACATGAATCACACCTGGACCTGGTGACTGTGGTGTACTTGTAGACTCACATTTACCTGGTGACTCTGGCCCCACTAGGGCCTCACCTGGATTGCTGACTCTGGCCTGCAGGTTGGCCTCTCCTAAACTTGGTTAGTGGGATGCCACCTGGGCCTCACCCATACCTGGTGACTCAGGTCCCCACGTGGGCCTCTTGTCCTGGTGAATCTGGCCCTTACCTGGTCTGCTCCCAGACCCTGGGAATCTTGTCACAACCTGGGCCTCACCTAGACCTGGTGAATCTGGTCACCATCTGGGCCTAACCCAGTCCTGGTGACTATGTTCCCCACCTGGACGTGTTTGCTCTGGACTCTTTCTTGCCCTCACCTTGAACTGGTGACTCTGATCCTATCTGTGCGTCACCCAGACCTGGTGACTCTCGTCCTCACCTGGGCATCATTGGTACCTGGTTACTCTGTTCCACACCTGAGCCTCACCTGGACATGAGGTCTCTGGGACCTCTCTGGGCCTCACCCTGACCTGGTGATCTGGTCCCCATCTGGATGTCACCTGGACCAGGTGATTCTGGAACCCCTCTAGGCCTCAACCAGATCTGGTGACTCTTGTCCTCAACTGGGCCTCACCTGGACCTAGTGAATATGCTCCATCTGGGCCTCATTTGGATCTGGTGACTCTGGTCACTCACTGGGCATCATCGGGAAATGGTTCCACTGCATGGCCTGCTGGTTTGCCTCACCTGGACCTGGTAACACTGGTCCCTACCTGGGCATCATCGGGTCATCTTGACCTGGTGAGTGGGGTTCCCTCCTGGATCTTACCCATGCCTGGTGACACAGGTCCCCACGTGGGCCTCACTTGGACCTGGTGAATGTGGTCCTTACCTAGTCCTCACCCGGAAGTGGTAAACTGGTCACCACCTGGGCATCACCTAGTCCTGGTGACTTTGTTCCCCACCTGGACCTGATTGCTGTGGACACCTTCTTGGCCTCACCTGGAAGTGGTAACTCTGATCCTAACTGGGCCTCTCCCAGATCTGGTGATCTGGTCCTCACCGTGGACCATTATGATCTGGATACTCTGTTCCACACCTGAGCCTCACCTGGACTGTGACTCTGGATCCCCTCTGGGCACACCCTGACATGGTTACTCTGGTCCCCATCTGGATGTCACCTAGACCAGGTGAGTCTGGTACCCCTCTGGGCCTCAACCAGATCTGGTGACTCTGGTCCTCAACTGGGCCTCACCTGGACCTAGTGAATATGCTCCATCTGGGCCTCATTTGGACCTGGTGACTCTGGTCCCTACGTGGGCTACATCGGACATGGTTCCACATAATGGTCTGCAGGTTGGCCTCTTCTTGACCTGGTAACTCTGGTCCCTATCTGGGCATCATCGGGACACGGTTCCTCTGCATGGCCTGCAGGTTGGCGTCACCTGGACCTCGTACCTCTGGTCCCTACCTGGGCATCATCGGGACACGGTTCCTCTGCATGGCCTGCAGGTTGGCCTCACCTAGACCTGGTGAGTGGGCTTGCCACCTGGGCCTCACCCATACCTGGTGACACAGGTCTCACGTGGGCCTCACTTGGACCTGGTGAATCTGGTCCTTACCTGGTCCTCACCCGGAACTGGTAACCCTTGTCACCACCTGGGAATCACCTGGACCTGGTGAATCTGGTCCCCATCTGGGCCTCACCCATCCTGGTGACTTTGATCCCCACCTGGACCTGATTGCTGTGGACTCCTTCTTGGCCTCAACTGGAACTTGTGACTCTGCTCCTAACTGGGCCTCACCCAGATCTGGTGATTGGTCTCACATGTGGACCATTATGACCTGGATACTCTGTTCCACACCTGAACCTCACCTGGACATGATGATTCTGGATGCCCTCTGGGCCTCACCCTGACATGGTGACTCTGGTCCCCATCTGGATGTCCCCTAGACCAGGTGAATCTGGTACCCCTCTAGGCGTCAACTAGACCTGGTGACTCTGGTCCTCATCTGGGCCTCACCTGGACCTAGTGAATATTCTCCCACCTGCGCCGCGCTGGACCTGGTGACTCTGATTCTACCTGGGCATCATTGGGACATGGTTACTGTATTACCCACTGGGACTGACCTGATCCTGGTAACTCTGGTCCTGACTTTGGCCTCTTCTGTACCAGGTGACTCTGGCTCCACCTGGGCCTCACCTGTACCTGGTGACTCTGATCCTAAGCATGGGCTCACCTGACCTGGTGACTGTGGTTCCCATCGAGACCTCACCTGGACCTCATGTCTCCGGTTACACCTGGGCCTCACCAGGACCTGGTGTCTCTGGTACCCACATGGGTAGCATCAGGATATGGTTACACTGTTCACTAACACTCATCCAGGCGGACCTAATGACTCTGGTCTTCACCTGGGGCACACGAGGACATGGTGACACTGGTTCCCACCTGGGTCTCACCTGGACATGGTGAGTCGGATCCCCACCTGGTCCTCACCTGTAACTGGTGATTTTCGTTCCCACATGGACATCATGTGGACCTGGTGGCTGCAGTGTTTCTAGCTTCTCATGTACCTCGTGTCTCTGGTCCCCACCGGGGCCTCTCCGGGACCGGGTGAGTGTGGTTGCCACCTGCACCTCACATGGACCTGGTGATTCTGGTCTGCACCTGAGATACCCTGGATCTGGTGACTGTGGTCCCCACCTGGGCTTCACCTGGATTTGGGGACTCCGGTCCCCATCTTGGCCTCACCTGGCCCTGTTGACCATGGTCCTCTACTGTGCAAAATTGGGACCCGGTGACTGTGTTCCACAACTGGACCTCACCTGGACCAGGTGACTCTGGTCCCACTCTGGGTGTCACCGTGCCCTAGTGACTGTGAACCCCACTTTGGCCTGACTTGGACCTGCTGACCCTGGTTGCCACCTGTGCCTGACCTCGAACTGTTGACTCTGGTTCTTTCAAGGGCCTTCCCTGGACCTGGTGATCCTGGTCGGACCTGGCCACACCTGGACGTGGTGACTCCTGTCACCAATGGGGACTCACCTGGACCTGCTTACTGTGTTCCACACCTGGGCCTCAAGTAGACCTGTTGACCATGGTCCCCAAGCCGACCACACATGGACCTGTTGCCTCTGATCCCCACCGTGTCCTCACGTGTACCTGGTATCTCTGGTCCTCACCTGGGCCTCATCTGGGCCTAGTGACTCTGGTCCCCACCTGGGCTTCACATGGATCTGGTGACTCTGGTCCCCACCTGGACTTCACATGGATCTGGTGACTCTGGACCCCACCTGGACCTCTCCTGGACCTCGTGACTCTCTTTCCAACATGGACCTCACCTGGATCTGGTGAATCTGGTCCTCAGTTTGGCCTCACCTGGACATGGTGTCTCTCGTCCCCACTTTGACCTAACTCAGAACTGCTGAATCTTGCCCCACCTAGGCCGCACCCAGACCTGGTGACTCTTGTCCCCAGCTATGCCTCAATTCGACCTGATGAATCTGGTCCTCACGTGGGCTCACCTGTCCTGGGACTCAGCTGGATAGAGTGGCTCTGGTTCTCACAAGGGGCTCACCTGATACTGCTGAATGTGGTCTTATTCTATGCCTCACCAGGACCTAGTGATTCTGTTCCCCATCTGGGCCTGCATGGCCCTAGTGACTCTGGTCCTCGCCCAGGTGTCATTGTGACCTGGATACTCTATTCCACACCTGGGCCTCTCTTTGACCAGGGACCTCTGGTCCCATTCTGGGCCTCAAACTAAACTGGTTACTCTGGTCCCCCCTGGGCCTCACCCTGCCCTGGTGACTCTGGTCACCCTTGGGCTTCACTTGGGCCTGGAGAATCTGGTCCTTATCTGTTCCGCACCTGGATCTGGTGACTGGTCGCCACCTGGGCCTCACCTGGACTTGGTGAATCCTGTTGCCTCCTGCGCCTCACCTGGACCTTGTGACTGTGGTCCAACCTGGACCTCACCTGGACGAGGTGACTGGTTCCCACAGGGACCTCACCTGGACCTGGTGACTCAGGTCCTCATATGGGCTTCATGGGACCTGGTTTCTCAGTTCCACATCGGGGACTCATCTGGACCTAGTGATTCTCGTCCCCCTCTGGGCCTCACCCGGACGTGGTGATTCTGGTCCCCACCTGGATATCACCAGAACCGGGTGACTCTGGTCCCCCTCTGGGACTCACCCGGAGCTGGGACACTGGTCCTCAGCTGATCCTCAACAGGACCTGGTGAATCTACTCCTCACTTAGGCCTCGTTTGGACCTTGTGACTTTTTCTCACCTGACATCAATGGGACATGGTTATTCTGTTCCCCACCTGGGCCTCACCTGGACATGATAACTTTGCTCCACACTTTGGCCTCAACTGGTCCTGATGACTCTCGTCCCCCCACCGAGGCCTCAATCTGGACCTGGTGACTGTGGTCCCCACCTGGGTCTCACCTGGACCTGGTGACTCTCGTTCCCACATGAAACACACCTGGACCTGGTGACTGTTGTTTTGTTGTAGACTCACATTACCTGGTGACACCGGTCCCCACTAGGGCCCACCTGGATCTGGTGACTCTGGCGTGCAGGTTGGCCTCACCTGGACCTGCTGAGTGGGGTTGCCACCTGAGCTTCACCCATACCTGGTGACTCAGGAACCCACGTGGTTCTCTTGGACCTGGTGAATGTGGTCCTTACATGGTCCTCTCCCAGACCCGGGGATTCTGGTCACCTCCTGGGCCTCCCCTGGACCTGGTGAATCTCTTCCCCATCTGGGCCTCAACCAGTCCTGGTGAGTTTGTTCCCCCTGGACCTGATTGCTTTGGACTCTTTCTTGGCCTCACCTGGAACTGGTGACTCTTATCCTCTCTGCGCGTGACTCAGGCCTGGAGACTCTGGTCCCCATCTGATGTCACCTGGACCAGGTGATTCTGGTACCCCTCTAGGTCTAAACCAGATCTGGTGTCTCTGGTCCTCAACTGGGCTCTCTGGACCTAGTGAATATGCTCCATCTGGGCCTCATTTGGACCTGGTGACTCTCGTCCCTACCTGGGCATCATCGGGACAAGGTTCCACTGCATGGCCTTTAGGTTGGCCGCACCTGGACCTGGTAACTGTGGTTCTACCTGGGCATCATCGGGACGTGGTTACTCTATTCCCAGTGGGACTGACCTGATCGTGGTAACTCTGGTCCTGATTTGGCTCTTCTGTGCCATGTGACTCTGGCTCCCCTGGCTGGACTCACCTGTAAGTGGTGACTCTGATCCTAAGCATGGCCTCTCCTCACCTGGTGACTGTGGTTTCCATCGGTACCTCACCTGGACCTCATGTCTCTGGTCCCAACTGGGACTCACCAGGACTTGTATCTGGTACCCACCTGAGTAGCATCAGGATATGGTTACACTGTTCACCAACAGTGACGCGGCCGGACCTATTAACTCTCGTCTTCACCTGGTCCACACTTGGACATGGTGACACTGGTTCCCACCAGGGTCTCACCTGGACATGGTGACTCAGATCCCCACCTGGTCCTCACCTGTAACTTGTAATTCTCGTTCCCACATGGACATCATGTGGACCTGGTGGCTGCAGTGTTACTAGCTTCTCATGTACCTCGTGACTCTGGTCCCCACCAGGGCCTCACCGGGACTTGGTGAGTGTGGTTGCCACCTGCACCTCACCAGGACCTGGTGATTCTGGTCCACCTGAGACTACCCTGGATCTGGTGACTGTGGTCCCCACCTGGGCTTCACCTGAATTTGGGGACTCCGGTCCCCATCTGGGCCTCAACTGGCCCTGTTGACCATGGTCCTCAACTGTGTAGAATTGGGACCCGGTGACTGTATTCCACAACTGATCTCACCTGGACAAGGTGACTTTGGTCCCCTCTGGGTCTCACTGTGCCCTAGTGACTGTGAACCCCACTTTGGCCTGACTTGGACCTGCTGACCCTGGTTGCCACCTGCGCCTGACCTCAAACTGTTGACTCTGGTTCTCTCAAGGGCCTCCCCTGTACCTGGTGATCCTGGTCCCCAACTGGACGTGGTGACTCTTGTCACCACCGGGGACTCACCTTGACATGATTACTTGTTCCACACCTGGGCCTCAGGTAGACCTGTTGACTATGGTCCCCAAGCCGGCCTCACGTGGACCTTTTGGCTCTGATCCCCGCCGGGGGCTCACGTGTATCTGGTAACTCTGATCCTCACCTGGGCCTCATCTGGACCTAGTGACTCTGGTCCCCACCTGGGCTTCACCTGGATCTGGTGACTCTGGTCCCCACCTGGACCTCTCCTGGACTTGGTGACTCTCTCCAACATGGACCTCACCTGGATCTGGTGACTCTGGTCCAACTGGACCTCTCCTGGACCTGGTGTCTCTCTTGCCCACTTTGACCTAACTCAGAACTGCTGAATCTTGCCCACCTAGCCGCACCCAGACCTGGTGACTCTTGTCCCCAGCTCTGCCTCAATTCGACCTGATGAATCTGCTCCTCACGTTGGCCTCACATGGACCTGGGACTCAGCTGGATAGAGTGGCTCTGGTTCCCACAAGGGGCTCACATGATACTGGTGACTGTGGTCCCACCTGGGCCTCACCTGGACGAGGTGACTGGTTCCCACAGGGACCTCACCTGGACCTGGTGACTCAGGTCCTCATATGGGCATCATGGGACCTGGTTTCTCAGTTCCACATCGGGACCTAACCTGGACCTAGTGATTCTCGTCCCATTATGGTCCTCACCCTGACGTGGTGACTCTGGTCCCCACCTGGATATCACCAGAACCGGGTGACTCTGGTCCCCCTCTGGGACTCACCCGGAGCTGGGGACACTGGTCCTCAACTGGGCCTCAACAGGACCTGGTGAATCTGCTCCTCACTTAGGCCTCGTCTGGATCTTGTGACTCTTTTCCCACCTGGCATCAATGGGACATGGTTAGTCTGTTCCCCACCTGGGCCTCACCTGGACATGATAACTTTGCTCCACATTTTGGCCTCAACTAGTCCTGATGACTCTGGTCCCCCGACCTAGGCGTCAATCTGGACATGATTGCTGTGGACTCCTTCTTAGCCTCAACTGGAACTGGTGAATCTGATCCAGATTGAGGATCCCCATCTGGGCCTCACCTGGCCCTGTGAACCATGGTCCTCAACTGGCAAAATTGGGACCCGTGACTGTGTTCCACCCTGGACCTCACCTGGACCAGGTGACTCTGGTCCCCCTCTGGGTCTCACCGTGCCCTAGTGACTGTGAACCCGACTTTGGCCTGACTTGGACCTGCTGACCCAGGTTGACACCTGCGCCTGACCTCGAACTGTTGACTCTGGTTCATTCAAGGGCTTCCCCTGTCCCTGGTGATCTTGGTCCCCCCTGGGACTCACCTGGACGTGGTGACCCTTGTCACCACCGGGGACTCACCTGGACCTGGTTACTGTGTTCCACACCTGGGCCTCAAGTAGTCCTGTTGACCATGGTACCGAAGCCTGCCTCATATGGACCTGTTTCCTCTGATTCCCACCGGGGCATCACGTGTACCTTAGGAACACTGGTCCTCACTTGGGCCCTCATCTGGACCTAGTGACTCTGGTCCCCACCTTGGCTTCACCTGGATCTGGTGACTCTGGTCCTCAACTGGGCCTCACGTGGACCTATTGAATATGCTCCCTCTGGGCTTCATTTGGACTTGGTGACTCTCTTCCCTACCTGGGCATCATCGGGACATGGTTCCACTGCATGGCCTTTAGGTTGGCCGCCCCTGGACCTGGTAACTGTGGTTCTACCTGGGCATCATCGGGACGTGGTTTACACTATTCCCCAGTGGGACTGACCTGATCGTGGTGACTCTGGTCCTGACTTTCGCCTCTTCTGTGCCATGTGACTCTGGCTCCCCCTGGACCTCACCTCTAAGTGGTGACTCTGATCCTAAGCATGGCCTCACCTGACCTGGTGACTGTGGTTTCCATCGGTACCTCACCTGGTCCTCATGTCTCTGGTCCCAACTGGGACTCACCAGGACCTTGTATCTGGTACACACCTGAGTAGCATCAGGATATGGTTACACTGTTCACTAACAGTGACCCGGCCGGACCTATTAACTCTCGTCTTCACCTGGTCCACACTTGGACATGGTGACACTGGTTCCCACCAGGGTCTCACCTGGACATGGTGACTCAGATCCCCACCTGGTCCTCACTTGTAACTTGTAATTCTCGTTCCCACATGGACATCATGTGGACCTGGTGGCTGCAGTGTTTCTAGCTTCTCATGTACCTCGTGACTCTGGTCCCCACCAGGGCCTCACCCGGACTTGGTGAGTGTGGTTGCCACCTGCACCTCACCAGGACCTGGTGATTCTGGTCTCCACTGAGACTACCCTGGATCTGGTGACTGTGGTCCCCACCTGGGCTTCACCTGAATTTGGGGACTCCGGTCTCCATCTCGGCCTCACCGGCCCTGTGACCATGGTCCTCAACTGGTCAAAATTGAGACCCGGTTGACTCTGTACCCCAACTGGATCTCACCTGGACAAGGTGAATCTGGTCCCACTCTGGGTCTCACTGGGCCCTAGTGACTGTGAACCCCACTTTGGCCTGACTTGACCTGCTGACCCTGGTTGCCACCTGCGCATGACCTCGAACTATTGACTCTGGTTCTCTCAAGGGCTCCCTGTACATGGTGATCCTGGTCCCCAATTGAGGCCTCAACTGGACGTGGTGACTCTTGTCACAACCGGGGACTCACCTGGATTTGATTACTGTGTTCCACACCTGGGCCTCAGGTAGACTGTTGACCATTGGTCCCCAAGCCGGGCTACACGTGGACCTTTTGGCTTTGATCCCCGCAAGGGCTCACGTGTATCTGGTAACTCTGATCCTCACCTGGGCCTATCAGGACCTAGTGACTCTGTCCCCACCTGGGTTTCACATGGATCTGGTGACTCTGGTCCCCACATGGACTTCACCTGGATCTGGTGACTTCGTCCCCACCTGGACCTCCTCCTGGACCTGTGACTCTCTTTCCAACATGGGACTTCACCTGGATCTGGTGACTCTGGTCCTCAGTTTGGCCTCACCTGGACCTGGTGTCTCTCGTCCCCACTTTGACCTAACTCAGAACTGCTGAATTTTGCCCCCACCTAGCCCGCACCCAGACCCTGGTGACTCTTGTCCCGAACTATGCCTTAATTCGACCTGATGCATCTGTCTGACGTGAGGTTCACATGGACCTGGGACACAGCTGGATAGAGTGGCTCTGGTCCACAAGGGGCACACCTGATACTGGTGATTGTGGGTTCTTATTCTATGCTCACCAGGACCTAGTGATTCTGTTCCCCCCTCTGGCCTGCATGGCCCTTGTGACTCTGGTTCCTCACCCAGGCATCATTGGGAACCTGGATACTGCTATGCCACACCTGGGCCTAGTTTGACCAGGTATCTCTGGTCCATTTTGGGCCTCAAACTAAACTGGTTACTCTGGTTCCCCTCTGGGCCCTCACCCTTACTGGTGACTCTGGTCACCCCTTGGGCTTCACTTGGGCCTCGTGAATCTGGTCCTTAGCTTGTCGGCACCTGGCCCTGGTGACAGGTCGCCACGTGGGCCTCACTGGACTTGGTGAAGCATGTTGCCACCAGCGCCTCACCTGGACCTTGTGACTGTGGTCCCTCCTGGACCTCACCTGGATTCTGGTGGCTCTGGTTCCTATGGGGCTCTCCGTGGATCTGTTCCCTGTTGGTTTCCCTCTGGCCTCACCTAGAACACAATGACTCTGATCTATACTTTGGGCCTCTCCTGGACCTTGTTGACTCTGGTCTTACCTGGGCATCATTGGGACCTGGATACTCTCTTATATACCTGGGCCTCACCAGGACCCTGGTGACTGTGGTCCCACCTGGGCCTCACCAGGACGGTGGTGACTGGTTCCCACAGGGACATCACCTGGACATGGTGACTCAGGTCCTCATATGGGCATATTGGGACCTGGTTTCACAGTTCCACATCGGGGCCTCACCTGGACCTAGTGATTCTCGTCCCCCTCTGGGCCTCACCCTGACTTGTGACACTGGTCCCCACCTGGATATCACCAGAACCGGGTGACACACCCGGAGCTGGGGACACTGGTCCTCAGGTGGGCCTCAACAGGACCTGGTGAATCTACTCCAATCTTAGGCTTCGTCTGGACCTTGTGACTCTTTTCCCACCTGGCATCAATGGGACATGGTTACTCTGTTCCCCACCTGGCCCCACCTGGACATGATAACTTTGCTGCACACTTTGGCCTCAACTGGTCCTGATGACTCTCGTCCCCAAACCTAGGCCTCAATCTGGACCTGGTGACTGTCGTCCCCAACTGGGTCTCAGCTGGACCTGGTGACTCCCGTTCCCACATGAACCACACCTGGATCTGGTGACTGTGGTGTTCTTGTAGACTCACATTTACCTTGAATCCCGTCCCCACTAGGGCCTCACCTGGATCTGGTGACTCTGGCCTGCAGGCTGGCCTCACCTGGACCTGGTGAGTGGGCTTGCCACTGGGCCTCACCCATACATGGTGACACCGGTCCCCACGTAGGCCCCAGTATCTTGGTGAATCTCGTCCTTACCTGGTCCTCAACCGGACCTGGTAACCCTAGTCACCACCTGGGAATCACCTGGACCTGGTGTATCTGGCCCCATCTGGGCCTCACCCAGTCCTGGTGACTTTGTTCCCCACCTGGACCTGATTGCTGTGGACTCCTTCTTGGCCTCAACTGGAACTGGTGACTCTGATCCTAACTGGGCCTCACCCAGATCTGTGACTCTGGTCCTCACCTGTGGACCATTATGACCTGGATACTCTGTTCCACACCTGAGCCTCACCTGGACATGATGACTCTGGATCCCTTCGGGGCCTCACCCTGACATGGTGACTCTGGTCCCCATCTGGATGTCACCTAGACCAGGTGAATCTGTTACCCCTCAAGGGCTCAAATATACCTGGTGACACTGGTCCTCAACTGGGTCTCACCGAGACCTAGTGAATATGCTCCCACCTGCGCCTCATCTGGACCTGGTGACGCTGGGTCTACCTGGGCATCATCGGAACATGTTACTCTGTTCCCCACTGGGACTGACCTGATCCTGGTAACTCTGGTCCTGACTTTGGCCTCTTCTGTACCAGGTGACTCTGGCTCCACCTGGGCCTCACCTGTAACTGGTGACTCTGATCCTAAGCATGGCCTCACCTGACCTGGTGACTGTGGTTCCCATCGGGACCTCACCTGGACCTCATGTCTCTGGTCCCACCTGGGCCTCACCAGGACCTGGTGTCTCTGGTACCCACCTGGGTAGCATCAGGATATGGTTACACTGTACACTAACAGTGACCCAGCCGGACCTATCAACTCTGGTCTTCACCTGGGCCACTCCTGCACATGGTGACACTCGTTCCCACCTGTGTCTCACCTGGAAATTGTGAGTCAGATCCCCACCTGGTCCTAACCTGTAACTGGTGATTCTCGTTCCCACATGGATATCATGTGGACCTGGTGGCTGCAGTGTTTCTAGTTTGTCATGTACCTCGTGACTCTGGTCCCCACCAGGGCCTCACCGGGACCTGGTGAGAGTGGTTGCCAACTGCACCTCACCTGGACCTGCTGATTCTGGTCTGCACCTGAGACTACCCTGGATCTGGTGACTGTTGTCCCCAGCTGGGCTTCACCTGGATTTGGGGACACCGGTCCCCATCTTGGCCTCACCTGGCCCTTTTGACCATGGTCCTCAACTGGGCAAAATTGGGACGCGGTGACTGTGTTCCACAACTGAACCTCACCTGGACCACGTGACTGGTGCCGCTCTGGGTCTCACCATGCCCTAGTTACTGTGAACCCCACTTTGGCCTGACTTGGACCTGCTGACCCTGGCTGAAACCTGCGCCTGACCTCGAACTGTTGACTCTGGTTCTTTCAAGGGCCTCCCCTGTACCTGGTGATCCTGGTCCGCAACTGGGCCTCACCTGGACGTGGTGACCCTTGTCACCACTGGGGACTCACCTGGACCTGCTTACTGTGTTCCACACCTGGGCCTCAAGTAGACCTGTTGACCATGGTCCCCAAGCCGGCCTCACATGGACCTGTTGCCTCTGATCCCCACCGGGCCTCACGTGTACCGGTAACTCTGGTCCTCACCTGGGCCTCATCTGGACCTAGTGACTCTGGTCCCCACCTGTGCTTCACCTGGATCTGGTGACTCGGGTCCCACCTGGACCTCACCTGGATCTGGTGACTCTGGTCCTCAGTTTGGCCTCACCAGGACCTGGTGTCTCTCGTCCCCACTTTGACCTAACTCAGAACTGCTGAATCTTGACCCACCTAGGCCGCATCCAGACCTGGTGACTCTTGTCCCCAGCTATGCCTCAATTCGACCTGATGAATCTGGTCCTCACGTGGGCTCACATGGACCTGGGACTCACCTGGATAGAGTGTCTTTGGTTCCCACAAGGGGCTCACCTGATACTGTTGACTGTGGTCTTATTCTATGCCTCACCAGGACCTAGTGATTCTGTTCCCCATCTGGGCCTGCATGGCCCTAGTGACTCTGTTCCTCACCCAGTCATCATTGGTACCTGGATACTCTATTCTACAACTGGCCTCACTTTGTCCAGGGACCTCTGGTCCCATTCTGGTCCTTAAACTAAACTGGTTACTCTGGTTCCCGCTCTGGTCCTCACCCTTACCTGGTGACTCTGGTCACCCCTTGGGCTTCACTTGGGCCTGGTGAATCTGGTCCTTAGCTGGTCCGCACCTGGATCTGCTGACTGGTCGTCACCTGGACCCCACGTGTACTTGGTGAATCCTCTTGCCACCTGCGCCTCACCTGGACCTTGTGACTGTGGTCCCACCTGGACCTCAATTGGATCTGGTGGCTCTGGTTCCCACATGGGGCTCTCCTGGACCTGGTTCCTGTGGTCTCCATCTGGCCTCACCTGGACACAATGACTGTGATCCATATTTGGGCCTCTCCTGACCTGTTGACTCTGGTCCTTACCTGGGCATCATTGGGACCTGGATACTCTCTTAAATACCTGGGCCAAACCTTGACCTGGTGACTGTGGTCCCACCTGGGCCTCACCTGGACGAGTGACTGGTTCCCACAAGGACCTCACCTGGACCTGGTGACTCAGGTCCTCATATGGGCATCATGGGACCTGGTTTCTCAGTTCCACATCGGGGCCTCACCTGGACCTAGTGATTCTCGTCCCATTATGGTCCTCACCCTGACGTGGTGACTCTGGTCCCCACCTGGATATCACCAGAACCGGGTGACGCTGGTCCCCCTCTGGGACTCACCCGGAGCTGGGGACACTGGTCCTCAACTGGGCCTCAACACGACCTGGTGAATCTACTCCTCACTTAGGCCTCGTCTGGACCTTGTGACTCTTTTCCCACCTGGCATCAATGGGACATGATTAGTCTGTTCCCCACCTGGGCCTCACCTGGACATGAGAACTTTGCTCCACTTTGGCCTCAACTGGTCCTGATGACTCTGGTCACCCGACCTAGGCGTCAATCTGGACCTGATTGCTGTGGACTCCTTCTTAGCCTCAACTGGAACTTGACTCTGATCCAGATTGAAGATCCCCAATCTGGGCCTCACCTGGCCTTGTCAACCATGGTCCTCAACTGGCAAAATTGGGACCCGGTGACTGTGTTCCACCCCTGGACCTCACTTGGACCAGGTGACTCTGGTCCCCCTCTGGGTCTCACCGTGCCCTAGTGACTGTGAACCCCACTTTGGCCTGACTTGGACCTGCTGACCCTGGTTGACACCTGCGCCTGACCTCGAACTGTTGACTGGTTCATTCAAGGGCTTCCCCTGTACATGGTGATCCTGGTCCCCCCCTGGACTCACCTGGACGTGGTGACTCTTGTAACCACAGGGGACTCACCTGGACCTGCTTACTGTGTTCCACACCTGGGCCTCAAGTAGACCTGTTGACCATGGTACCGAAGCCGGCCTCATATGGACCTGTTGCCTCTGATTCCCACCGGGGCTTCACGTGTACCTGGTAAACTGGTCCTCACTTGGGCCTCATCTGGACCTAGTGATTCTGGTCCCCACCTTGGCTTCACCTGGATCTGGTGACTCTGGTCCTCAGTTTGGCCTCACCTGTACCTGGTGACTCAGGTCCTCATTTGGGCATTATGGGACCTTTTTTCTCAGTTCCACATCGGGGCCTCACCTGAAACTAGTGATTCTCGTCCCCCTCTGGGCCTCACGCTGACGTGGTGAGTCTTATCCCCACCTGGATATCACCAGAACCGGGTGACTCTGGTCCCCCTCTGGGACTCACCCGAGCTGGGGACACTGGTGCTCAACTGGGCCTCAACAGGACCTGGTGAATCTAGTCCTCACTTAGGCCTCATCTGTACCTTGTGACTCTTTTCCCACCTGGCATCAATGGGACATGGTTACTCTGTTCCCCACCTAGACATCACCTGGACATGATAACTTTGCTCCACACTTTGGCCTCAACTTGTCCTGATCAATTTGTTCCCCCCACCTAGGCCTCAATCTGGACCTGGTGACTATGGTCCCCACCTGGGTCTCACCTGGACCTGGTGACTCTCGTTCCCACATGAACCACACCTGGACCTGGTGACTGTGGTTTTCTTGTAGACTCACATTTACCTGGTGACTCCGGTCCCCACTAGGGCCTCACCTGGATCTGGTGACTCTGGCCTGCAAGTTGGCCTCACCTGGACTTGGTGAGTGGGGTTGCCACCTGGGCCTCACCCATACCTGGTGACTCAGTTTCACACGTGGGCCTCTTGGACCTGGTGAATCTCGTCCTTACCTGGTCCTCTCCCAGACCCGGGGACTCGGTCACCACTTCGCCTCACCTGGACCTGGTGAATCTGGTCCCCATCTGGGCCTCACCCAGTCCTGGTGACTTTGTTCCCCACCTGGACCTGATTGCTGTGGACTCTCTCTTGGCCTCACCTGGAACTGGTGACTCTGATCCTATCTGAGCGTCACCAAGACCTGGACTCTGGTCCTCACCTGGGCATCATTGGTACCTGGTGACTTGTTCCACACCTGAGCCTCACCTGGACATGATGACTCTGGAACCTCTCTGGGCCTCACCCTGACCTGGTGACTCTTGTCCCCATCTGGATGTCAACTGGACCAGGTGATTCTTGTACCCTCTAATACTCAACCAGATCTGGTGACTCTGGACCTCAACTGGGCCTCACCTGGACCTAGTGAATATGCTCCAACTGGGCCTCATTTGGACTGGTGACTCTGGTCACTTCCTGGGCATCATCGGGACATGGTTTCTCTATGGCTTGCAGGTTGGCCTCACCTGGACCTGGTGAGTGGGGTTGGCACCTGGGCCTCACCCATACATGGTGACACAGGTCACCCATGGGCCCAGTATGACCTGGTGAATCTCGTCCTTACCTGGTCCTCACCCGCACCTGGTAACCCTGATCACCACCTGGGAATCACATGGACCTGGTGAATCTGGTCCCCATCTGGGCCTCACCCAGTCCTGGTGACTTTGTTCCCCTCTGGACCTGATTGCTGTGGACTCCTTCTTGGCCTCAACTGGAAGTGGTGACTCTGATCCTACCTGGGCCTCACCCAGATCTGGTGACTCTGGTCCTCACCTGTGGACCATTATGACCTGGATACTCTGTTCCACACCTGAGCCTCACCTGGACATGATGACTCTGGATCCCCTCTGGGCCTCACCCTGACATGGTGACTCTGGTCCCCATCTGGATGTCACCTAGACCAGGTGAATCTGGTACCCCTCTAGGGCTCAAATAGACCTGGTGACACTGGTCCTCAACTGGTGTCACCGAGACCTAGTGAATATGCTCCCCACCTGCGCCTCATCTGGACCTGGTGACGCTGGGTCTACCTGGGCATCATCGGGACATGGTTACTCTGTTTCCCACTGGGACTGACCTGATCCTGGTAACTCTGGTCCTTACTTTGGCTTCTTCTGTACCAGGTGACTCTGGCTCCACCTGGGCCTCACCTGTAACTGGTGACTCTGATCCAAAGCATGGCCTCTCCTGACCTGGTGACTGCGGTTCCCATCGGGAACTCACCTGGACCTCATGTCTCTGGTCCCACCTGGGCCTCACCAGGACCTGGTGTCTCTGGTACACACCTGGGTAGCATCAGGATATGGTTACACTGTTCACTAACAGTGACCCAGCCGGACCTATTAACTCTGGTCTTCACCTGGGCCACACCTGGACATGGTGACACTCGTTCCCACCTGGGTCTCACCTGGAAATGGTGAGTCAGATACCCACCTGGTCCTAACCTATAACAGTTATTCTCGTTCCCACATGGACATCATGTGGACCTGGTGGCTGCGGTGTTTCTAGTTTGTCATGTACCTCGTGACACTGGTCCCCCACCGGCCTCACCGGGACCTGGTGAGTGTGGTTGCCACCTGCACCTCCCTGGACCTGGTGATTCTGGTCTGCACCTGAGACTACCCTGGATTCTGGTGACTGTGGTCCCACCTTGGCTTCACCTGGATTTGGGACTCTCGTCCCCATGTGAGGCTCACCAGGCCCTGTTGACGCATGGTCTTCACTGGGCAAAATTTGGGACGCTCGGATGACTTGTGTTCCACACTTGACCTCAACCTGGACACGTGAACTCTGGTGCCCTCTGGGTCTCACCATTCCGATGAATGTTTAAACCGCACTTTCCCCCTGACTTAGACCTGCTGTCCCCTGGGTTGAAACCTGCGCCTGAACTCGAACTGTTGACTCTGGTTCTTTCAAGGTAGGCCTCCCCTGTACCTGGTGATCCTGGTCCGAACCTGGGGCCTCACCTGGACGTGGTGACTCTTGTCACCATGGGGACCTCACCTGGACCCTGCTTACGGTGTTCCACCCTGGGCCTAAAGTAGACCTGTTGACCATGGTCCCCAAGGCGGCATCACATGGACCTGTGCCTCTGATCCCCACCGGGGCCTCACGTGTACCTGGGTAACTCTGGTCTTCACCTGGGCCTCATCTGGACCTAGAGACTCTGGTCCCCACCTGTGGCTTTCACCTGGATCTGGAGACTCTGGTCCCCATCTGGACTTCACCTGGATCTGGTGACTCTGATCCCAATCTGGACCTCTCCTGGACTTGGTGTCTCTTGCCCACTTTGACCTAACTCAGAACTGCTGAATCTTGCCCCACCTATTACGGCACCCAGGACCTGGTGACTCTTGTCCCTAGCTATTCCTCAATTTGACCTGATGAATCTGGTCCTCACTAGGACCTCACATGTACCTGGGACTCAGCTGGAAAGAGTGGCTCTTGGTTCCCACTAGGGCCCCTCACCTGATACTGCCTGAAATGTGGTCTTATTCTATGCATCACCAGAACCTAGTGATTCTGTTCCCCATCTGGGCCTGCATGGCCTTAGTGGACTCTGGTCCTCACTCAGGCATCATTGGGACCTGGATACTCTATTCCACACCTGGGCCTCACTTTTACCAGGAACCGCTGGTCCCATTCTGGGCCTCAAACTAAACTGGTTACTCTGGTTCCCCCTCTTAACCTCACCCTTACCTGGTGACTCTGGTCACCCCTTGGGCCTCCCCTGGTCCTGGTGACTCTGGCCTGCAGGTTGACCTCACCTGGACTTGATTAGTTGATGCCACCTGGGCCTCACCCTTACCTGGTGACTCAGGTCCCCACATGGGCCTCTTGGACCTGGTGAATCTGGCCCTTACCTGGACTTCTCCCAGACCGGGGGAATCTGGTCACAACATGGGCCTCACCTGGACCTGGTGAATCTGGGTCCATCTGGGCCTAACCCAGTCCTGGTGACTATGTTCCCCAACTGGACCTGATTGCTCTGGACTCTTTCATGCCCTCACCTTGAACTGGTGGCTCTGATCCTATTACCTAGTCCTCACCCTGAACTGGTAAATCTGGTCACCACTGGGCATCACCTAGTCCTGGTGACTTTGTTTCCCCACGTGGACCTGATTGCTGTGGACACCTTCTTGGCCTCACCTGGAAGTGGTAACTCTGATCCCAACTGGGCCTCTCCCAGATCTGGTGACTCTGGTCCTCACCCTGGGCCTCATCTGGACCTAGTGACTCTGGTCCCCACCTGGGCTTCACCTGGAACTGGTGACTCTGGTCCCCACCTGGGATTTCACCTGGAACTGGTGACTCTGGTCCATACCTGAACCTCTCCTGGACCTGGTGACTCACTTTCCAACATGGACCTCACTTGGATCTGGTGACTATGGTCCTCAGTTTGGCCTCACCTGGACCTGGTGTCTCTCGTCCCCCACTTGACCTAACTCAGAACTGCTGATCTTGCCCCACCTAGGCTGCACGCAGACCTGGTGACTCTTGTCCCCAGCTATGCCTCAATTCGACCTGATGAATCTGGGTCCTCACGTGGGCCTCCAAGGACCTGGGACTCAGCTGGATAGAGTGGCTCTGGTTCCCACAAGGGGCTTACCTGATACTGCTGACTGTGGTCTTATTCTAGCCTCACCAGGACCCTAGTGATTCTGTTCCCCATCTGGGCCTGCATGGCCCTAGTAAATCTTTTCCTCACCCAGGCATCATTGGGATCTGGATACTCTATTCCACATCTGCGCCTCACTTTCACCAGGGACCTAGGGTCCCATACTGTGCCTCAAACTAAACTGGTTACTCTGGTTTCCCCTCTGGGCCTCACCCCTACCTGGTGACTCTGGTCACCCCTTGGGCTTCACTTGGGCCTGGTGAATCTGGTCCTAGCTGTTCCGCTCCTGGATCTGGTGACCGGTCGCTACCTGGGCCTCACCTGGACTTGGTGAAACCTGTTGCCACCTGCGCCTCCCCTGAACCTTGTGACTGTGGTTCCACCCAGACATCACCTGGATCTGGTGGCTCTGGTTCCCATATGGGGCTCTCCTGGACCTGGTTCCTGTGGTCTCCATCTGGCCTCACCTGGAACACAATGACTCTGAACCATATTTGGTCCTCCTCCTGGACCTGTTGACTCTGGTCCTTACCTGGGCATCATTGGGACCTGGATACTCTCTTATATACCTGGGCCTCACCTGGACCTGGTGACTCTGGTCCCACCTGGGCCTCACCTGGACCGGGTGACTGGTTCCCACAGGACCTCACCTGGACCTGGTGACTCAGGTCCTCATATGGGCATCATGGGACCTGGTTTCTCAGTTCCCACATCGAGGCCTCACCTGGACCTAGTGATTCTCGTCCACTCTGGGCCTCCACCCTGACGTGCTGACTCTGGCTCCCACCTGGATATCACCAGGACCGGGTGACTCTGGTCCCCCTCTGGGACTCACCCGGGGCTGGCGACACTTGTCCTCACGCTGGGCCTCAACAGGACCTGGTGAATCTACTCCTCACTTAGGCCTCGTGTGGACCTTGTGACTCTTTTCCCACCTGGCATCAATGGGACATGTTTACTCTGTTCCCCAACTGGGCCTCACCTGGACATGATAACTTTGCTCCACACTTTGGCCTCAACAAGTCCTGATGACTCTGGTCCCCCCTACCTAGTCCTCAATCTGGAACCTGGTGACTATGGTCCCCACCTGGGTCTCACCTGGACCTGGTGACTCTCGTTCCCAACATGAACCACACTTGGACCTGGTGACTGTGGTGTTCTTGTAGACTCACATTTACCTGGTGACATTCGGGTCCCCACTAGGGCCTCACCTGGATCTGATGACTCTGGCCTGCAGGTTGGCCTCACCTGGACCTGGTGAGTGCGTTGCCACTAGGGCCTCACCCATACCTGGTGACTCAGGTCCCCACGTGAGCCTCTTGGACCTGGTGAATCTGGTCCTTACCTGGTCCTCTCCCAGACCCGTTGACTCTGGTCCCCACCTGGGCCTCACCTGGATCTGGTGAATCTGGTCCCAATCTGGGCCTCACCCATTCTTGGTGACTTTGTTCCACACCTTGACCTGATTGCTGTGGACTCTTTCTTTGGCCTCTCCTGGAACTGGTGACTCTGATCCTATCTGCGCGTCACCCAGACCTGTTGACTCTGGTCCTCACCTGGGCATCATTCGTACCTGCTGACTCTGTTCCACACTGAGCCTCACCTGGTCATGATGACTCTGGAACTTCTCTGGGCCTCACCCTGACCTGGTGACTCTGGTCCCCATTAGGACGTAACCCGGACTGGGTGATTCTGTGTTCCCATCTAGGCCTCAAGCATATCTGGTGATTCTGGTCCTCAACTGGGCCTCACGTGGACTTAGTGAATATGTTCCATGTTGGCCTTATTTGGACCTGGTGACTCGGGTCCCTACCTGGGGCATCATCAGCACATGGTTCCACGCACCGCCTGCAGGTTGGCCTCACCTGAACCTGGTGAGTGGGATTGCCACCTGTGGCTCACCCATACCTGGTGACTCAGGTCCCCACGTGGGCCTCTTGGCACCTGGTGAATCTGGTCCTTACCGTCTCTTCCCCAACCTGGGGACTCTGGTCATCACCTGGGCCTCACCTGGAGAAGGGGAACTGGTCCCCATCTGGGCCTCACCCAGTCCTGGTTACTTTGTTCCCCACCTGGAACTCATTGCTGTGGACTCTTTCTTTGCCTCAACCTGCAAACTGGTGACTCTGATCCTATCTGTGACTCTGATCCTATCTGGCATTACCCAGACCTGGTGACTCTGGTCCTCATGTGGGCATCTTGGTACCTGGTGACTCAGTTCCACACCTGAGCCTAACCTGGACATGATGACTCTGGAACCTCTCTGGGCCTCACCCTGTCCTGGTGACTCTGGTCCCCATCTGGATGTCACCTGGAGCAAGTGATTTTGGTACCCCTCTGAGCCTCAACCAGATCTGGTGACTCTGGTCCTCAACTGGGCCTCACCTGGACCTAGTGAATATGCTCCATCTGGACCTCATTTGGACCTGGTGACTCTGGTCCCTCCCTCGGCATCATCGGTACATGGTTCCACTGCATGGCCTGCAGGTTGGCATCACCTGGACCTGGTAACTCTGGTTCCTACATGGGCATCATCGGGACACGGTTCCTCTGCATGGCGCGAAAGATGGCCTCTCCTGGACCTGGTGAGTGTGGTTGCCACCTGTGCCTCACCCGTACCTGGGGACACAGGCCCCTCGTCGGCCTCTTGGACCTGGTGAATCTGGTCTATGGGAGACCTGGTCGTCTCCCATACCCGGGGTCTCTGGTCACCCCCTGGGCCTCACCTGGACCTGGTCAATGTGGTCCCCATCTGGGCATCACCCAGTCCTGGTGACTTTGTTCCCCACCTGGATGATTGCTGTGCACTATTTCTTGGCCTCACCTTGAACTGGTGACTCTGATCCTATCTGGTGACTCTGAAACTATCTGGGCATTACCCAGACCTGGTGACTCTGGTCCTCACCTGGGCATCTTTGGTACCTGGTGACTCTGTTCCACACCTGAGCCTCACCTGGACATGTTGACTCTGGAACCTCTCTGGGCCTCATCCTGACCTGGTGACTCTGGTTCCCATCTGGATGTCACCTGGACCAGGTGATTCTGGTACCCCTCTAGGCCTCAACCAGGTCTTGGGACTCTGGTACTCCACTGTACCACACCTGGACCTAGTAAATATGCTCCATCTGGGTCTCATTGGACCTGGTGATTCTGATCCCAACCTCGGCATCATCGGGACATGGTTCCACATAATGGTCTGCAGGTTGGCCTCTTCTTGACTTGGTAACTGTGGTCCCTACCTGGGCATCATCGGGACACGGTTCCTCTGCATGGCCTGCAGGTTGCGTCACCTGGACCTGGTGAGTGGGGATGCCACATGGGCCTCACCCATACCTGGTGACACAGGTCCCACGTGGGCCTCACTTGGACCTGGTGAATCTGGTCCTTACCTGGCCCTCATCCGGACCTGGTAACTCTGGTCACCACCTGGGAATCACCTGGACCTGTTGAATCTGGTCCCCATCTGGGCCTCACCCAGTCCTGGTGACTTTGTTCCCTACCTGCACCTGATTGCTGTGGACTCCTTCTTGGCCTCACCTGGAATTGTGACTCTGCTCCTAACTGGGCCTCACCCAGATCTGGTGACTCTGGTCCTCACTGTGGATCATTATGAACTGGATACTCTGTTCCACACCTGAACCTCACCTGGACATGATGACTCTGGATCCCCTCTGGGCCTCACCCTGACATGGTGACTCTGGTCCCCATCTGGATCCCCTAGACCAGGGGAATTGGTACCCCTCAAGGCCTCAACTAGACCTGGTGAGTCTGGTCCTCATCTGGGCCTCACCTACCTGGACCTAGTGAATATCTCCCCACCTGCGCCTCGATGGACCTGGTGACTCTGGTTCTACCTGGGCATCATTGGGACTTGGTTACTGTATTCCCCACTGGGACTGACCTGATCCTGGTAACTCTGGTCCTGACTTTGGCCTCTTCTGTACCAGGTGACTCTGGCTCACCTGGCCTCACCTGTACCTGGTGACTCTGATACTAAGCATGGCCTCACCTGACCTGGTGACTGTGGTTCCATCGGGAAATAAACTGGACCTCATGTCTCCGGTCCACCTGGGCCTCACCGGACCTGGTGTCTCTGGTACCCCCTGGGTAGCATCAGCATATGGTTACACTGTTCACTAACAGTGACCCAGCCGGACCTATTAACACTGGTCTTCACCTGGCCACACCTGGACAGGTGACACTGGTTCCCACCTGGGTCTCACCTGGACATGGTGAGTCGGATCCCACCTGGTCCTCACCTGTAACTGGTGATTCTCGTTCCCACATGGTCATCATGTGGACCTGGTGGCTGCAGTATTTCTAGCTTCTCATGTACTTCGTGACTCTGATCCCCACCAGGACCTCACCGGGTCCTGGTGAGTGTGGTTGCCACCTGCACGTCACCTGGACCTGGTGATTCTGGTCTGCACCTGAGACTACCCTGGATCTGGTGACTGTGGTCCCCACCTGGGCATCACCTGTATTTGGGGACTCCGGTCCCCATCTGGGCCTCACCTGGACCTGTTGACCATGGTCCTCAACTGGGTAAATTGGGCCCCGGTGACTTTGTTCCACAACTGGACCTCACCTGACCAGGTGACTCTGGTCCCCCTCTGGGTCTCACCGTGTCCTAGTGACTGTGAACCCCACTTTGGCCTGACTAGGACCTGCTGACCCTGGTTGCCACCTGCGCCTGACCTCGAACTGTTGACCCAGGTTCTTTCAAGGGCCTTTCCTGTACCTGGTGATTCTGGTCCCCACCTCGGCCTCACCTGGACGTGGTGACACTTGTCACCACCGGGGACTCACCTTGACTTGCTTACTGTGTTCCACACCTTGACCTCCAGTAGACCTGTTTACCATGGTCTCCAAGACGGCCTCACATGGACATGATGACTCTGGAACCTCTCTTGGCCTCACCCTGAAAACTGGTGACTCTGGTCTCCATCTGGATGTCACCTGTACCAGGTGATTCTGGTACCCCTCTGGGCCTCAACGAGATATGGTGACTCTGGTCCTCAACTGGGCCGCAACGGGACCTAGTGAATATGCTCCATCTGGGCCTCATTTGGACCTGGTGACTTTGGTCCCTCCCTGGGCATCATCGGGACATGGTTACACAGCATGGCCTACAGGTTGGAATCACCAGGAGCCGGTAACTCTGGTCCCTGCAAGGGCATCATCGGGACACGGTTCCTCTGCATGGCCCAAGGGTTGGCCTCACCTGACCTGGTGATTGGGGTTTCCACCTGAGCCACCTAGGCCGAACCCAGATCTGGTGACTTTGTCCCCAGGTATTCCTCCCCTGTACCTGGTGACCCATGCACCCACGTGGGCCTCACTTGGACCTGGTGAATCTGGTCCTTACCTGGTCCTCACCTGGAACTGGTAAGTCTGGTCACCACCTGGGAATCACCTGGACATTGTGAATCTGGTCCCCATGTGGGCCTCACACAGTCCTGGTGACTTTGTTCCCCACCTGGACCTGATTGCTGTGGACACATTCTTGGCTTCACCTGGAAGTGGTGAGTGTGATCCTAACTTGGCCTCACCCAGATCTGGTGACTTTGGTCCTCACCTGTGGACCATTATGATCTAGATACTCCGTTCCACACCTGAGCCTCACTTGGACATGATGACTCTGGATCCCCTATGGGCCTCAGCCTGACATGGTGCTCTGCTCCCCATCTGGATGTCACCTAGACCAGGTGAATCTGGTACCCCTCTAGGCCTCAACTAGACCTCGTGACTCTGGTCTGCAACTGGGCCTCACTGGGACCGAGTGAATATGCTCCCCACCTGCGCCTCATCTGGACCTAGTGACTCTGGTTCTACCTGGGTATCATCGGGGCATGGTTACTCTATTCCCCACTGGGACTGACCTGATCCTGGTAACTATGGTCCTGACTTTGGCCTCTTCTGTACCAGGTGACTTGGCTCAACAGGGGCCTCACCTGTAACTGGTGACTCTGATCCTAAGCATGCCCTCACGTGACCTGGTGACTGTGGTTCCCATCGGGACTCTTCTGGACCTCATGTCTCTGGGCCCTCCTCGGACTCACCAGGACCTGGTTTCTGTGGTTCCCACCTGGGTAGCATCAGGATATGTTTACACTGTTCACTAACAGTGACCCAGCCGGACCTATTAACTCTGGTCTTCACCTGGGCCACACCTGGACATGGTGACACTCGTTCCCACCTGGGACTCACCTGGACATGGTGAGTCGGATCCCCACCTGGTCCTCACCTGTAACTGGTGATTTTCATTCCCACATGGACATAATGTGGACCTTGTGGCTGCGTGTTTCTAGCTTCTCATATACATCGTGACTCTGGTCCCCACCAGGGCCTCACCGGGACCTGGTGAGTGTGGTTGCCTCCTGCACCTCACCTGGACCTGGTGATTCTGGTCTACACCTGAGACTACCCAGGATCTGGTGACTCTGGTCCCCACCTGAGCTTCACTTGGATTTGGGGACTCCGGTCTCCATCTGGGCTTCACCTGGCCCTGTTGACCATGGTCCTCAACTGGGCAAAATTGGAACCCGGTGACTGTGTTCCACAACTGGACCTCACCTGGACCAGGTGACTCTGGTCCCCCTCTGGGTCTCACGGTTCCCTAGTGACTGTGAACCCCCTCTATGGCCTGTCTTGGTCCTGCTGATACTGGTTGCCTCCTGCGCCTGACCTCAAACAACTGTAGACTCTGGTTTTTCAAAGGCCTCCCCTCGACCTGGTCATCCTGGTCCCCACCTGGATCTCACTTGGACGTGGTGACATTGTCACCATCGGGGACTCTCCTGGACCTGCTTACTGTGTTCCACACCTGGGCCTCAAGTAGACCTGTTGACCATGTTCCCCAGGACTGCCTCACATGGACCTGTTGACACTGCTCCACACCGGGCCTCCACTTGTACTCCTGGACTTATCTCTGGTCCCC
>NW_023331885.1:0-32040 GCF_011100685.1 Canis lupus familiaris | reverse complement strand
AAATCACCTCGTCCCCACAGAGCACTGGTCAGTCAGCCATGTCCCTTTGGGTTAGGGCTGGTGTCCTGTGCAGGGTGTTGCCGACCTCCAGGAGGGACATGGGCGGAGGCAGGGCCCAATGTGTCCTCTGCACTACTCACCTGCACCCACCATTTCAGGGATCCTTGCCTTCCCTCCTCCCTGCAAGCCCTGGGTTTCTCTATGGGACAATCGGGCTTCTGATGGGAGCAGGGTATCCAGAGAACCCTGGGGAGGCTGAGCATGTCCACAGGGGGGCAGCTGCACTGGTCCTTGCTGGGGGCCGGAGGTGTGTGGGTGGATGGTTGTGGGGCAGGGATATGATTGTGGTGTTATATTAGTCCGGTACAAATATTAGCTAATGAATCAATATTAAAATAGTCGCATTAACCAAAGACCATATGTTATTCAGATTTCCTTAGATTTTGCTAAGTTACTATCCTTCATATCACATTCCTTTTGTACTCGTGTTGTCTTTGGCTCCTCTGGATTGTGACAGTCTTTCAGTCTTTCCTTGTTGTCGTTGAACTGGAACACTTTGAGAAGTAGAGTATTTTGTAAAATTTACCTCAGTTGGGACATGTCTGTTGTTTATCTCATCATTGAACTGTTTTTGTGGATTATATACAGAGATATAATGCCATTTTTATTATATCATATAAAGGATAGATATTATCATGATTTATCAGTCTTGGTATTGATCTGATCATCTTGCTGAGGTAGTGTTTGTCAGCTTTCTCCATAGTAAAGTGATTTTATTATTATTATTATTTTTATTTTTATATTAAGAGTTTCATATTATATTTTGTAGAAGGAAGTTTATTTGTATTCCACACGTAAGAGTGGGAGGCTATGCTAATCAACTTGAGGGTGGAATGTCTGGACAACTTCTTTGAAATTCTACTACATGGGAGATTTCTCTTCCTTCTGTTTGTTTCTTTTTCAGGATGTTATTTATTTATTTGAGAGGGAGCCTGCCTTGGGACCTGGATCATGATCTGAGCCTAAGGCAGAAGCTTAACTGACTGAGCCACCCAGATGTCACTTTTTCTTTCTTTCTTTCTAATAATAAATTTACTTTTTATTGGTGTTCAATTTGCCCACATACAGAATAACACCCAGTGCTCATCCCGTCAAGTGCCCCCCCTCAGTACACGTCACCCATTCACCCCCACCCCCATCCTCCTCCCCTTCCATCACCCCTAGTTCATTTCTCAGAGTTAGGAGTCTTTATGTTCTGTCTCCATTTCTGATATTTTCCACACATTTCTTCTCCGTTCCTTTATATTCCCTTTCACTATTATTTATATTCCCCAAGTGAATGAGAATATACAATGTTTGTCCTTCTCTGATTGACTTACTTCACTCACCATGATACCTTCCTGTTCCATCCACATTGAATCAAATGGTGGCCATTTGTCTTTTCTAATGGCTGATCAAGGCCCACCTTTTCTATCTCTTCATCATCTGAGTCTCTTATGATATGAATGTTATTTTTTTAATAAGTGGCTGAGTTCCCTATGTCTTCCTCTGTGGTCCATAACCTTTCTTGTTTTGAAGGCTTCCACTTGGGACTGCATCTCAGTTATAGCATTTTTAACATTGGCCTGACTAGATTTTATTTCTTTCATTTCTACAGTAGGAATTCTCCAGTTTTCTTCTGTGCTCTTTTTCCAGCCCAGCTGCTACCTTTATAATCATTGTTTTAAACTGTAATAAGACATCATATATGTGTATTGATGAACTTCCTGGCTGTGAGTACTACCTCATGTTATTTTATGGAGTTGAATTTCTCCATATCATTATTTTTTCCATAAAAGAAAGAAGGAAGAAAAAGGAAAACCAAGAAAAACAATAACAACTACCCTCCCAAAATAAAAAACACCAGATTATTTTGGCCTGCTTGTTAAAGATTCTAAATTCCAAAATAAGAAACACAATTAAAGTACCATGATAGTAAAAATAATAAATATATAAGGTACATACATAAAAATTAAAATAAGGTAATTAATAAAAAAGAATCAAAGAAAATAAATGAAAATAAAGCACAAAGAACAAAGGAAGCTAGACCCTTCTTTCCAGGCAGAGCTGAAGCTCTGCAGCCTCTGTGGTCCGACAACTTGGTGGCAGTGAGTGGTCTGTGCAGGGTCTCGGGATGGGCCATGGCACTGATTCTTAGGTGCACATCTGCCTGGGAGATGCAACTATGGGGTCAGAGGCTGGGTGGGCGTCAGCACCTCTGGCCTCCAGTGGGCGGCGCTGTCCTGCTCCCTGAGACTCTCCTGATGGGCGGGTTGTGGGTGGGGACTCTGGCTCTGGGGCTGAGCACCCCCCCCCCCTGTCTGCAAGGGCCTACACAAAAGACCTGCCAACACCCCGGGTCTCCACTGCTTCTCTCAGAACCTTGCTTTTACTCTGCCTGTGTCCGAGCTTCTTTTGGTTTTGTTTTTTTTCTCAGACTGTTTTGCCCAAGATTGCGAATCCGAGAAACCACCGAGAAGCCGACACCAATGCAAACACATGAGGGTTTATTTACAAGCTCGAGCTTGTGTCCAAGTGCACCCGACATAGCGGAGCAGGGACTTGGACCCCGAGGTGGGTTTTAGCTTAGTTTATTTTTTTTAATATTTTTCAATTTTTATTTATTTATGATAGTCACAGGGAGAGAGAGAGAGGGAGGCAGAGACACAGGCCGAGGGAGAAGCAGGTTCCATGCACAGGGAGCCCGACGTGGGATTCGATCACTGGTCTCCAGGATCCCGCCCTGGGCCTAAGGCAGGCGCCATACCGCTGCGCCACCCAGGGATCCCCTTTAGCTAAGTTTAAAGTGCTGGTCTCGGGACCTCCAGGAGGGCTGGAGCAATTCCTCAAGTTCTGTTTACATTTTGATATGGGGCCTTCTAGGGCATTGAGCTCTGTTCTCATTCTAATAGGGCTTCCTGCCCTTTGCCTGGACTCAGGTTTTATTCTATTGTCGGGCTTTCTAGGACATTAAGCTGTAAACAGCAAAGATTCCAAAACTGGAAGGGGGACTCACACTGTCCCTGTATGCTGAAGACGTGGTACTAGAAACAGGAAAGTCGAGAGCCTCCATCAAGCCTGTTAGAACTAAGGAGTGAGTTCAGTAAAGTCAGGGGACACAAACTGACCCTACAGAGCAGAATAGCCTTGCTGTATCCCGACAATGAGCACTCAGGAAGGAAATGAAGGACGTGACTCCCTTCTCAGGAACATCACAGAGAATAAATAATGAGACAGAAACAAAGGAGCACAAGACTTGTGCACTGAGCCATACCAGGCTCTGGGAGACCTTCCTGGGCTCGGGGGTGGGAGCCTCATCTTGTGAAAATGTCCGCAGTTCCTGAAACCACCCTCAGTTTCAATGTCATTCCAATCAAAATCATGGTCGCAGATCTTAGAAATAGGAAAAAAAAACCCATAACATCCATCCGCCCCCCAAAATGACCCCGGACAGCAAATCAGTATTGGAGGAGCAGGCCAGAGAGGGACATGGCACTTTCCTATTTCAAACGATGTCACAGAGACACAGGATATAGCAGTGTTGTTCTTGCACCCCGGGCTGGCTGTCAGTTAAGCATTCGACACCTGACCTCACCTCCCGTCCTGATCTCGGGGTCCTGAGTTCTAGCCGTGGGCTGGGCCATGGATGAGGCGTGGAGCCTACTTAAACAAACCAGACTCAAGGGGGGTGGTCCCGGCATAAGCTGAAGGAGCAGAACAGAGATTCTAGAAGGAATTGTCCTCTGATACAGCTGATTTTTTTAACTTAATTTAATTTAAACCCAATTAATTAAAGGATAGTGTATTATACTTTCAGAGGAAGAATTCAGGGATTCACCAGTTGGAGATAACAGCAGTGCACGTGATATCACATGCCCTCCTTCATGCCGGTCCCCTGTGATCCCCTCACTCGGCCCCTACCCTCCAGCGACCCTCAGTTTGTTTCCTATAATTAAGAGTCTGTATTTCCTGCATCTGTTTTCATCTTATTTGTTTTTCCTTCCCTTCACAGATGTTCATCTGCTTTGCTTCTTTAATTCCACCTATGAATGACACTCCACAGTCATTCTCTTTCCCGACTGACTTATTTCACTTAATATGATTTCTCTAGTTCTATCCACGTCATTGCAAATGGCAAGATTTCCTTCTCTTTGATACCTGAGCACCATTCCTCTCTCTATGACCATCAATTATCTCCCATCCTCTTTATTCATCATCTGCCTGAGGGAACCGAAATACCTCACACAGTGTGGCTACTGTGGACCTGGCTGTTGTGGACATTGGGGTGCAGGTGCCCCGAGTCTCATTGTATCTGTATCTTCGGAGTCAGCTCCAGGCCCTGCACCTGCTGGTCGCAGGGCGTCTGTATTTGTAACTTCCTGAGGAGCCTCCACACTGTTTCCAGGGTGGCTGCACCAGCCCGCAGTCCCGCCCACAGTGGAAGGGAGTTGAGTGAATTTTGCAGGACTTGCTAAAGTCTGGTCCACATTTCATTTTGCAGTCTGTGGGCTCCAATTCCTTGTCCTTAAATATTTCTGGGGAAACCGGGTGTTGGGCTCCTTTTCAGTGAGACGTTTCCAATGCTAACAGGCCACAGCTGGAGCCTGAAAGGAGGCAGGTGCGGCCCCCTACACCACAAGCCGCCTCCTGCACAGCCTCCTGCAGTGCCTAGCATCGCAAAGGGGGCGCCCAAGCCCAGGCCTCACCCAGGGTGCACGCATGTGCAGTAGGCCTCATCTGCCTGCACTAATAGGAGCCAGCCTGTGCTGGGAAAGCCTGATGAAGACATGGGGACGCATCCACCCTGATGAGCCACAGCCTCCTCAGGACGTGCAGGGAGTCTAAAGGGGGATATTGGGCCGTGTTCACGCTGACAGGAGCACCGGTCCTCTCAGGACCCTCGGTGAGGCTTCAGGAAGATGTTGGCCCGCATACACCCTGATAGGAAACCCTGAGCTACCTCAGGACCCGCGGGGAGGCTTCAGGATATTGTGGGCCCGCATCCACACTGACAGGAGCCCCTGGGCCACCTCAGGACGCGCGGGGAGGGTTCAGGAAGATGTGGCACCGCGTCCACTCTGGCAGAAACTCCCAGGCCCCTCAGGATACAAGTTGAGGCTTCTGGAAGCTGGGGGCCGCATTCAGAGTGACAGGAGCCACGACCTCCTCAGTACCCTCAGTGACATTTTGGTAGTACGTGTGGTCATGTCCACACAAAAGGACGTGGACTTCCTCAGGACCCCTGGTCTAGTCTTTGGGAAATATGGGTATGCGTCCATGTGGACAGAAGACCCCAGCCTTGTCAGGGCCTCTGGTGAGGCTTAAGAAAGATGTGGGTGCCGCATGCACACTGACAGGAACCTCCGGCCTCCTCAGGACATACTGTGAAGTTTTGGGAAGATTTGGAGCCCTGTCAATGCTGACAGGAGCCCCCAGCCTCCTCAGGTCTTATGGTGAGGCTTGAGGAAAATGTGGGTCCACCTCAACACTGACAGGACCCCCGTCCACCTCAGGACCTGCACTTATGCTTCGGGAAATATGGGGCTGGGTCTATGCTGACAGGAGCCCACAGCTTCATCAGGACCCACAGTGAGTTTTCTGGGGGATGTGAGGCCATGTCTAGGCTGACAGGAGCCCCCGGCCTCCTGAGGACTTGCTGTGAGGATGTGAGGATGTGAAGCTTCCAGAGGATGTGAGGCATAGTCCACAGTGACAGGAGACACGGCGTCCTCTGGACCCACTGACTATGACACAGGAACACGTGGGACCATGTCCGCACTGACAGGAGCCTGGCTTCCTCAGGACCCCCTGGAGGACTCTGGAGGCGCCGTTGGGGGCCACGTCCATATCAGAACGGACTCCTTTGAACCACAGGGTAAGTGAATGGGTAGAATGAATGGTAGGGTCAGGGGAGGGGAGGCAGTTGGTGGTTAGCCTTAGGTTAGATGTTAGGTATTAGTGATTATGCTCATGGTTATGGATTAGAGGTTAGGGTGAGGGATAAGGGTAAGGGTCAGTGGCGAGGAGTTAGGATGTGGGTTAGGGGTAGGGATAGGATTTAGAGTTAGGTTAGGGTTTAGGCTTTAGGGATTAGGGCACGAGTTTTGGAGTTGGGTTTAGGGTTATGGTTAGAGTTAGTGTTGGGCTTAGGTTTGCAGTTAGGGTTAGGGGTTAGGGTGTGAGTTAGGGTTAGGGGTTAGAGTTAGGGGTTAGAGTTAAGAGTTAGAGTTAAAGTTAGTGCTAGCTTTAGGGTTAGGGTGAGGGTTAGGATTAGGATAGAGGTTAGGGCTAGGGTTAGGGTTAGTGTTTGGTTAGGGGTTAGGGTTAGGGTCAGGTCAGGGTCAGGGTACGGTTTTGGAAAAGGGTAAGATATAGGGTTAGGGAGTGGGTTAGGGGTTGGTTTTAGGGTACGGGTTAGGGTACAGTTTGGGGTATGAGATAGGATTAGTATTAGAGGGTTAGGGTTAGGGTACAGGTTAAGGTTAGGAATAGGATTTGAATACCTTATTTTAAGGTTAGGGTTAGAGGTTAGTGTTCGGGTTAGATTTAAGTTAGGGGTCAGGGTGAAGAGTTCATAATAGGATTAAGAGTTAGAGTGAGGGTTGGCAGGAAGGTTCAGTGAATGTGTTTTGGTCTTGGGGTTTGTGTTTGGTTTTCGATTAGTGATGGGTCTTGTTTAAGGTTTAGGTTAACATTATGATTAAGTGTAGGGTTAGGGTTATGTCTGTGTATGGTTAGAGTTTGGGTCTTGGCATGTGCCTCCATGGGGACTCCTAGTATCTTGTGCAGTTTAGATTTATGCACTCTATTTAGGTTTTGGGTTCAAAGATAGCCTGACTCCACCAAGTCAGTGGCCTCCCCAGAGAATCAAAATACAGGCTTCTGTTGGGGTCAGAATAGACATGGCAGGATTCTCCCGAGCTGAGCTAAGGAGGGGATTTGAGGCTCTAAAGACTCTTTATTTGGATTTTCAGTTGCCTTTCTGATTTTATCTCTAGTGCACACATATTTCATCAATACTACCAATTATTATTTTAAAGTTTTACTTGAATTACTGTTTCTAACACAGTATGATATAGTTTCAGGTTTACTACATAGTGATTCAACCCTTGGATAGAACGCCTGGTACTGGTCACAGGTGTCCTCCACTATCCCCATCCCCTGATTCCCCATCCCCCCCACATATCTCTGGTATTTATTAGTTTATTCTCTGTGGTTAAGAGTGTGGTTTTTTTTTTTGTTTGCTTCTCTCATCCCCCCTCTCCCCCTTTGCCAGTTTGTTTGGTTTCTTAAAATTCACATGTGAATGCAATTGTATGGTATTTGGTATCTGTCTTTCTCTGACTGACTGAGTTCATTTAGCATAAGTCCTTTCCACTTCTCCTACGTCATTGTAAATGGCTTCATTTCATCCCTTCTTTTTTTTTAAATTTTTTATTTATTTATGACAGTCACAGAGAGAGAGAGAGAGGCAGAGACACAGGCAGAGGGAGAAGCAGGCTCCATGCACCGGGAACCTGACGTGGGATTCGATTCCGGGTCTCCAGGATCGCGCCCTGGGCCAGGGGCAGGCGCCAAACCGCTGCGCCACCCAGGGATCCCCATTTCATCCCTTCTGATGACCCAGTGATGTCGCAGTGGGTATATTTACCACATCCTCTCTGCCCATTCATCAGTCGATGGACATCTGGGCTGTATCCACAGTTTGGCTCTTGTTGATAATGCTGCTACAAACACTGGGCTGTGTATCCCTCTTTGAAACTACTAAACTATTTTGTATCCTCGGGATAAATACCTAGGTCTGCAATTTTGGAATCGTAGGGTAGCTCTATTTTTAACATCTTTTATAATTTTTTTTATGATAGTCACAGAGAGAGAGGCAGAGACACAGGCAGAGGGAGAAGCAGGCTCCATGCACTGTGAGTCCGACATGGGATTCCATCCCGGGTCTCCAGGATCGCGACATGGGCCAAAGGCAGGTGCCAAACCACTGCACCACCCAGGGATCCCCTTTTTTTAACTTCTCGAGGATCCTCCACAGTGTTTTCCACATTGGCTGCCCCTGTTCGTATTGTGATGTATTTCCCCCTTAGGACTGCTTTTGCTGCATCCCAAAGATTTTGAACGGTTGTATGTTCATTCTCATTAGTTTCCATGAATCTTTTTAATCTTTCCTTAATTTCCTGGTTGACCCTTTCGTCTTTTAGCAGGATGATCCTTCACCTCCACGTGTTTGAGCTCCTTCCAAACTTCTTGTTGTGATTTAGTTCTAATTTCTTTTTTTCATTATTTTATTATTTTTTTAAATTATGATAGTCACACAGTGAGAGAGAAAGAGAGGCAGAGACATGGGCAGAGGGAGAAGCAGGCTTCTAGCACCGGAAGCCCGACGTGAGATTCAATCCCGAGTCTCCAGATTCACGCCCTGGGCCAAAGGCAGGCGCCAAACTGCTGCGCCACTCAGGGATACCTTAGTTCTACTTTCAAGGCATTATGGTCTGAGTATATGCTGGGGACAATCCCAATCTTTTGGTATCAGGTCAGACCCGATTTGTGCCCCAGTATGTGGTCGATTCTGGAGAAAGTTCCATGTGCACTTGAGAAGAATGTGTATTCAGTTGAGTTTGGATGTAAAGTTCTGTAGATTTCTGTGAAATCCATCTGGTCCAGTGTATCATTTAAAGCTCTCGTTTCATTGGAGATGTTGTGCTTAGAAGACCTATCGAGGGGAGAAAGAACTAGATAGAAGTCACCAAGTGTAAGTGTATTATTATCTAACTATTTCTTCACTTTGGTTATTAATTGTTTTAAATATTTGGCAGCTCTCACATATGGGGCAATATATTGAGGATTGTTAAGTCCTCTTGTTGGATAGATCCTTTAAGTATGATTTACTGTCCCTCTTCATCTCTCACTACAGTCTTCGGGGTAAATTTTAGTTTATCTGATATAAGGATGGCTACCCCTGCTTTCTTTTGAGGACCATTTGAATGGTAAATGGTTCTCCAAACATTTATTTTCAGGCTGTAGGTGTCCTTCTGTCTAAAATGAGTCTCTTTTAGACAGCAAATTGATGGGTCCTGCTTTTTTATCCAGTCTGAAACCCTGCGCCTTTTGATGGGGTCATTAAGCCCGTTCACATTCAGAGTTACTATCAACAGATATGAGTTTAGTGTCATCATGATATCTATTCAGCCCTTGTTTTTGTGGATTGTTCCACTGAACTTCTTCTTAAAAGGGAATTTTAAGAGTCCCCCTTAAAATTTCTTGCAGAGCTGCTTTGGAGGTCATATATTCTTTCAGTTCCTGCCTGTCTTGGAAGCTCTTTATCTCTCCTTCCATTTTGAATGAGATCCTTGTTGGATAAAGTATTCTTGGTTGCATGTTCTTCTCATTTAGGATCCTGAATATATCCTGCCAGCCCTTTCTGGCCTGCCAGGTCGCTGTGGAGAGGTCTTCTGTGACCCTAATGCTCCTCCCCATAAAGGTCAGGGATTTCTTGTCTCTTGCTGCTTTAAGGATCTTTTCTTTATCTTTGGAATTTGCAAACTTCACTATTAAATGTGGAGGTGTTGGACGGTTTTTATTTATTTTTTGGGGGGGAATCTCTCTATTTCCTGGATCTGAATGCCTGTTTCCCTTCCCAGATTAGGAAAGTTTTCAGGAAGGATTTGTTCAAATACATATTCTGGACCTCTGTCCATTTCGACGCCCTCTGGAACCCCAATTAAACGTAGGGTTTTCTTCCGCAGGCTGTCGTTTATTTCCCTTAATCTGTCTTTCTGGTCTTTTAATTGTCTGTCTCTCTTTTCCTCAGTTTCCCTCTTTGCCATCAACTTGTTTCTATGTCACTCACTTGTTCTTCCACCTCGTTAACCCTTGTCGTTAGGACTTCTAGTTTGGATTGCATCTCATTCAATTGATTTTTACTTTCTGCCTGATTGGATCTAAATTCTGCAGTCATGAGTCTATTGAGTCCTTTATGCTTTTTTCTAGAGCCACCAGTAGCTGTATAATAGTGCTTCTGAATTGGCTTTCTGACACTGAATTGTAATCCACATTTTGTAACTCTGTGGGAGAGAGGACTGTTTCTGATTCTTTCTTTTGAGGTGAGGTTTTCCTTCTAGTCATTTTGCTCAGTGCACAGTGGTCAAAAACAAGTTGTATTGGGAAAAGGAGAAAAATAGAGGAGAGAAAGAAGGAAAGAAAAGAGAAAGAGAAAGAGAAAAAAGAATAAAGGAAGAAAGAAGGAAAAAAGAGAATAAAAAGAGAAAGAAAAAGAAAGAAAGGGGGAAAAGGTTGGGGGAAGCAATCAGAAATGAAAAAAAAACATGGGGGAGTATCTTCTTATTCTGTATACGTTAAGTCCCTTGACTTCCCCTGGAACTTGTCCGTCTAGCTGGTCTTCTGGGGGAGTGGCTTGTTATGCTGATTTTCAGGTGTTAGCCCTTTGGGGAGCTGCTCTGCCCCCTGCCTGGTGCAGGGCTCAGTGGGGGTTGTTAACCCCGTGAGGCCCCAGGAGGAACAATCCCAGTGGCAGAGGCCAGCTCTGGAAACCTGGATTCAGCCCCCCCAGTTACTCCAGAGCAGTCTGTCTGATGGTCCAGGAGGCTCCGGGGCAGGGCCTCTGATCTGCTCAGCTCTGGGCAGGAGGGTCCTTGCGGTCTTGGGCCCCACCCCCCCGGCCTCTGCTTGTCTCGGGCGAGGCCAGATCCTGGGCTGTGTACCGGAGTCCTGTCCTCCGGGGCCTGCACTGTTGGATTCGAGCTCCCGGCTGTGCAGCCACCTCTCCACCAAACCGCCTCCCCAGCCCCACTGAGCTGCTCCTGGAGCCTCACCGCCCCCTCTGCCCGGAGCCTTTTCCTCTGCCCTAGGCACCACCGCCAAGCCCCTCCCAGGTTCGTGCAGCCCCTTCAGCACAGAGCCACAGCCCGAGCCCCTTGGAGCTGCTCCAGGGTCAATGCATGTGCCGTGTACCCCTTAGTGAGCTCAGTGGACTCTCTTGGGAATGCAGGTGTCTGTTAGTGTCCCAGGGAGCCCGAGGGCATCCCCGCCCTCCAAGGTCCTGTGCTGACTCTCTGCGGGCCCAATTCCACCCTGGAAGGTTGGTGCAGCTCCTGCTTCTCTGGGACAGAGCTCTCCTGACTGGGGGGCACTCGCTGTGGCCATAGCCTGGCTCTTCGCAGGACCCCTCCCCTTGGATGCCCTTTGTTTCTTTATTTCTTTTCCCCCATCTTCCTACCTTGATAGATGCGCGAACTTTTCATACTGTAGCATTTGATCTGGTTTCTTTTTAAATCTCAGGCCGAATTCGTAGATTTTCAGGATGATTTGAAGGTTACTTAGGTAATTTGGTGGGTACAGGTGACTTGGGGACCCTACTCTTCCGCCATCTTGCCCCTCCTCCTGTATGTTGCCTTTTAGCTTTGGTTGTTTCCTTCACCTTGCAGAAGCTTTTCAATTTGATGAAGTCCCAATAGTATTTTTGCTTTTGTCTCCCTCACCTCAGATGCATATCTAGAAAGAGGATCCAATGGCCAATGTCATAGATGTTGCTGCCTATCTTTTCTTCTTTGTATGGTTTCAGGTCTCACATTTAGGTCTTTCATCCATTTTGAATTTATTTTTTATATATATCGTATAAGAAAGTGGTCCAGTTTCATTCTTCTGCATGTGGCTGCCTGGTTTTCCCAATGCCATTTGTTCTTATCCTGCGGTCAGGGTTAGGGATGTTGAAGAGATTGTCTTTGTGCCTTTGGATATTCCTTCCTGCCTTGTTGTCGATTAATGGATCATAGAGTTACAGGTTTGTATCTTGTTTCAGATTTCCATTCTGCTCTATTGATCTAAGCATCTACGGTCGGGAGATCTTTGAATGCTGATTCAAATTCTTTGCTGGTTATCTGTTCAAGTTTCTTATTTCTTCCTTCTTCATTTTTGCTATGTCATATATTTCCAGGAATTGATCTATTTCTTCCAGGTTCTTGGTTGCTGGCATATAATTTTTCATAATGTTCTCTTATAATCGTTTGTATTTCTCTAGTGTTGGTTGTTATTTCTCTTTTCCTTTGTGATTTTATTTGGGACCATTCTCTTTTTTATCTTTGTTCTTTTTTAAAGATTTTATCTATGTATTCATGAGAGACACAGGGAGGCAGAGGTATAGGCAGAGGGAAAATGAGGCTCCATGCAGGGAGCCTGATGTGGGACGTGATCCCCCAGGACCCTGGGATCATGACCTGAGCCAAAGCAGATGCTCAACCACTGAGGCACCCAGGTGCCTTGCTGATTCAATTCCTTTGCTTTTATATGTCTGTTCACATTTTCTATTTCCTCCTATTTAGGTTTCCTCGTTTGACATTTCTAGGGATTTGTCCATTTCTTCCAGGTCTCCCAGTTTGTTAGCGTATAATCTTTCATGGTGTTCTCTTATAGTTGTCTTATTTTTCTGGGGTTGATTGTGATCTCTCTTCTCTCATTTGTGATTTTATTTATTTAGGTCTTTTCTCTTTTCTTGTTGATAAGGCTGGCTAGGGCTTGATTCAATTTATTAATTATTTTGAAGAACCATCTCTTTGTTTCGTTATTCCATTCTACTGCTTCGTTGATTCTGTATTGTTTATTTCTGCTCTCATCTCTATTTTTCCCCTCTTCTATAAGCTTTAGGCTTTGTTTTCTATTCCTTTTCCAGGTCCTTAAGGTGTAGGGTTAGGCTGTGTATTGGAGACTTCTTGTTTCTTGAGGTAGGCCTGTATTGATATGTACTTCCCTCTTAGGACTGCCTTTGCTGCATCCAAGAGGCTTGGAGAAACATATTTTCATTTTCGTTTGTTTTAAATTTCCTCTCTAATTTCCTGGTTGCTCCATTCTCTAGTAGGATGATCATAAACTCAACGTATTTTTGGTCTGTCCAAATTTTTTCTTACTGTCGACTTCGAGTTTCATAGTGTCGTGGTCCGACAATGTACATGGTGTGATATCAACCTTCTTGTACCTGTTGTACCTGTTTAGGGCTGATTTGTGGCCCATGATATGATCTGTTCTGAAGAATGTCCCATGCGCACTTGAAAGGAATGTGTACTCTGCTTTAGGTTGAAATGTTCAGACTATATCTGTTGAGTCCCTGTGGTCCAGTGTGTCAAGGCTATTGTTCCCTTGTTGATTTTCTGTATAGATGATCGGTCCATTGCCATAAGTGGGTGTGAAAATCCGCTGTCATTGTATTATTGTCAGTGAGTTCCTGTAAGTTTGTTGTTAATTGGTTTCTATATTTAGGTACCCCCATGTTGGCAGCATAAATATTTAGTTGTTTCATCTTGATAGTCTTTTTAATTATGAAATAATGCCCTTCTTCATCTCTTCTTACAGTATTTGTTCTTTCTTTTTTGAAATGTAAATATTTTATTTATTTATTCATGAGAGACACAGAGAGCAGCAGAGGCAGAAACATAGGCAGAAGGAGAGGCAGGCTCCACACAGGGAGGTCGGTGTGGGACTCGGTCCTGGGATCCCAGGATCACACCCTGCGCCGAAGGCACATGCTCAACCACTGACCCACCAGGTGTCCCCCAGGGTTTGGTTTCAAATCAAGTTAGTCTGATATAAGTATGGGTCCTCCAGCTTTCGTATGGTATCCATTACCGTGATAGATGGTTTTCCATCCCCTGACTTTCAATCTCCCGGTGTCTATAGGTTTAACGTGAGCATCTTGTTGGCAGCATACAGGTGGATCTTGTTTTTTTAATAACGATTTTATTTATGAGAGAGTGAGAGAGAGAGAGAGGCAGAAAATTAGGCAGAGAGAAAAGCATGCTCCCCACCAGGAGCACAATATGGGACTGGATCCCAGACTCCAGGATCACAGACTGAGTCCAAGGCAGAGGCTCAAACCCTGATCCACCCAGGCATTCCGGATCCTGTTTTTTAAGCTACTCTGATACCCTATATCTTTTGATTGGAGCAATTTTTCTATCAGCATTCAGAGTGATTATTGAAAAATATGAACTTATTGCCTTTGTGTTACCGGTAGAGTTGGTGTTTCTGGTGACGTTCTCTGGTCCTTTCTAGTCTTTGTTGCTTTTGGTCTCTTTTTTCCCCCACTAGAAGAATCCCTCTTAAAATTCCTTACTGGACTGGTTTAGTGGTCATGAACTCCTTTATACTTTGTCTGTCTGTGAAATATTTATCTCTCCTTCTTTCCTGAATGACACCCTTGCTGAAGAAAGAATTCATATGAATTGGACACCTGTAAAAAGAAATTTAAAAACATAAAATAAATTTTTGCTATTTTCATTGAGGAAAATGGCATTTAGGAGGAAAAGCAGAAGCTGAAAGAGAGGAGGACAGATTTCATCCTCCGTACCCTTCACAGGGACCTGGTGTCCTTTCCAAGGAGGCCCCCCCTCTGTAGGATGCTTCCTTCCCCTCTGCACCTCTTGTTGGAACCCACCAGCACATCTCCGTACCTCTGACACCTCTGCAGTCGCGGTTTATACCATCTTCCATGTATCCTTTTGGGGACCACAGCATCGTGAATGGAATCATCCGGCTACTTTTTGACAACATTGGGGGGATTCTGCCTTTTGTTGGTTTTGGGGTGTGTGTGTGTCTATCACATGCAGCTATCATGTGCAGCTATCGGATCCTCTGGCTGGGTCACCCAAATGCTGAAATGGTTGGCACAACATCATTTCTGGTGCTGGATCTGATCAGCTAGCTAGGGTCTCCTGGCCGACCCTGTGCTCACTGGTGCAATGACTTTCAGCTGGAGGGTCAGCTGAGCTGGAAATTTCTGCTCAACCACATTCTCATGACCTGGAGTGGGTCCCGCCAGGCGCCGGGTGCTTCTATTCTCCCCGATGCCTCGCCAGCAGGGATCCAGATCTTCGGGCCGCTCTGGGGGGAGCTCCTGAGGAGCCGGTTTTCCATGGCGGGAGCCCTGGGGCTGCCTGTGTGTGGGAGTCGGGGTGGGGATGGGGCTGGGGTTCTTCAGTCTACTGTGCTGCCTGGCCTTCAGGCCGAGACCCATGCTCACCCAGCCCCTACTCACTAGGGTGAGGAGGATGCCCTCCATATGCTGGTGTGAGTTATCCAGCACCACAAGGTGTGCAGGCTGAGTCCACCTGGTGTGGGTGATCCAGGTGCATGAGCTGCAAGTGTGGGACCCAGGAAATTTAACAAAAATCAATTTTGATGTTTGTCCTGCTCCAGCAGCGGCCATGCAGCCTGGCCACCAGGTCCGGTTCCTCACCCCACATCCCCCACCCCGTCCCCTGCTTCTCAGGGGGCCGTCCCTCTCCCCTTTGGTGTTCAGCTCCCATGACAACACCTGAAGACCCCATCCTTCTGGCCTCCTCATCCCCAAGGCATCGGGAGTGTGGGCACGGGAGTCATCCCCAGCATCCTACCATGGAGCAGTGTGTTTTTGGCTTCTATTGCTCCCCCGTCCTCAGAAGCCCCATTTTCCCTACCCAGAAGGACCCGGGCCTCCCTTAGGGCCCTGAATCCCCCTGGCCCAGCAGCCTCACCCGACCCCCTAGCCATCCCAAAATATGGTGTGGCTGCCGAACGTCCTGTTGACGTCCAAGTCTACCTGCGTGATGTCCCTGGAGGAGACCAGGGCCTCCTCCTTCATTTCCTGTGGGAAAACCGGGGAGGAGGAGCAGGCGTCAGGGAAAGAGACCCCGACTTCTCAGGAGCTGCCGTGCTGGGCAGGGAACCCTGGGGCCACCATGGGAGTGTGTACTGCTGAAAACTCCTTCCTTCCTCTGGGAGGCCGGGCATGGCGGGAGTGCCCACCGTGCCCGTGACACCTGTGTGAGGGCCTGTGCCCAGCTGTTGTGGGCGGGGAGGTGACTGAGTGTCAGCCTGGGTGGGAGGGGATAGGGGTTCAGCCCAGGTGGGAGGGGACATGGGGGTGTTGTGCCCATGATTGTGAATCTGAGAAACCACTATGGAGCTGACACTGATGCAAACCCACAAGGGTTGATTTCCAAACTCGAGTTTGCGTCCAAGTTCACCCGATACAGAGGAGCAGGGACTTGGACCTCGTGGTGGGTTTTTGCTTAGTTTTTAGGACTTGTCTCAGGGACCTCCAGAAGGGCTGGAGTAATTCCTCAAGTTCTGTTTACATTTTGATATGGGGCCTTCAAGGACATTGACCTCTGTTCTCATTCTAATAGGCGCTTCCAGCCCTTGGGGTGGGCTCAGTTCTTATTCTATTGTGGGGCTTTCTAGGACATTAAGCTGCAAACTTTTGTTTTTTTCCTGTAACTGAAGTATTGTATTTTTACCTCTTCTTCACAGGGGCCTGGGATGGATGGACCTGTTCGAACCCTGAACTTAAAGAGGAAAGACCTTCATTTTCTTGGCCTCCTTGCATCCCCTCCCATCATATCTAGCTCTTTCCCCCTTCCCCGGAGCTCCTGAGAGAGCAATTGCAAAAGACCTCAGCTTGGCAGGGTCTGTAGGGGGACAGGCCCAGGGATTTGGGATCAGGAAGACCTGAGGCACGGGCTTCTCAGCTGTGCAGCGGGATTCCATGCTGCAGACTCTTATTCCCTAAGGCTATCTTGACAACTGACTTTATACATAGAAAAGCTCTCCTTTATCTTTAAAAGATGAAGAGCCAGTCAAAGCCTTTTTTCTCTGCCCATCTGATTGCTCAGATTCCAATGTGAGAAGTATTTCCTGTTAATAAGGATAATTTACTATCCGTAGTACTATGGTGAAAATATTCTGACACAAGTAATTCAGAGGGATGAGGGTTTCTCATCTCTTTCTTCACAGCTCAGTCACTCCTCAGGAAATGGATCGTTATGGATTTGGAAATAACTGAGAGACATTATTACCAATGGTCCTATTATTATGTGAAGGATCCTTCCCTGAGATTCTTCCCCTGTTTCAACTGACACTGAAACACTTTGAACTCTTTGGAAGACAAATGTCAAGGAAATAAATGTTATGCACTGCTAATTTTAAATGCACTTGCAATATGGTGTCTATTATAATAGAAGTATTTTTATCTGATTTTTGTTATTTATTAATCGTTCCTGCTTTTCAGGTTGAGGAGGCATTATACGTGTTCATAAGTGTTTTTCTTTCTTTCTGATATAAAATTCTTACTTTGTTTCCATCAAAGGAACTCTTTAAGAATAAGGCAACAGTTAATTCAACTATTCTTAAAATGTCTTCACACTTGGAGCCTGATTCATTTAAGTCAATTTTCAAAATAAATCTTATTTCTTAGGAAAAAAACAAAGATTTATAGGGAATTTGAGAAGATAGTACAGAGCATTTGCATGCACTTGCACTCAGTTTCTCCAATGATTGATATCTAATATCAGTACGGTACAAATATTAGCTAATAAATGAATATTAAAATATTCGCATTAACCAAAGATGAAACTTTATTCAGATTTCCTTAGTTTTTGCTAAGTTACCACCCCTCATATGACATTCCATTTGTCCTCCTGTTTTCTTAGGCTCCTCTGGATTGTGACAGTCTTTCAGCCTTTCCTTGTTGTTGCACTGGAACACTTTGAGAAGTAGAGTATTTTGTAAATTTCCCTCAGTTGAGACATGTCTGTTGTTTATCTCATGATTGAACTGTTTTTGTGGATTCTATACAGAGATATACTGCCATTTTTATTATATCATATAAAGGATAGATACTATCAACATGATTTATCCGTCTTGGTATCGATCTGATCATCTTGCTGAGGTAGTGTTTGTCATCTTTCTCCGTAGTTAAGTGATTCTTCTTCTTTCTTCTTCTTCTTCTTCTTCTTCTTCTTCTTCTTCTTCTTCTTCTTCTTCTTCTTCTTCTTCTTCCTATTATTATTATTAATATCACTATATTATCATTATTATTTTAAGTTTTTCATAATATATTTTGTAGAGGGAAGTTACTATGTGTATTCCACGCGTAAGAGTGGGAAGCTATGCTCACCAACTTGACGGTGGAAAGTCTGCACAAATTGTTTGAAATTCTTCTACATGGGAAATTTCTCTTCCTTGTGTGTTGTTTTTTTTTCTTTTTCAAAGATGTTATTTATTTATTTATTTGAGAGAGAGAGAGAGGAGAGAAAAACCATGAGTGAGAGGGGCAGATGGACAGGGAGAAGCAGGTTCCCTGCTGAACATGGAGCCTACATTGGGACCTGGATCATGATCTGACTTAAGGCAGAAGCTTAACTGACTGAGCCACCTAGGTGCCCCTATTTCTTTCTTTCTTCTTTGTTTCCTTCTTCCTTTGTTTGTTTGTTTCTTTCTTTCTTTCTTCTTTCTTTCTATAATAAATTTACTTTTTATTGGTGTTCAATTTGCCCACATACAGAATAACACTCAGTGCTCATCCCGTCAAGTGCCCCCCTCAGTGCCCGTCACACATTCACACCCACCCCTGCCCTCCTCCCCTTCCATCACCCCTAGTTCGTTTCTCAGAGTTAGGAGTCTTTATGTTCTGTCTCCCTTTCTGATATTTCCCACACATTTCTTCTCCCTTCCACTATATTCCCTTTCACTATTATTTATATTCCCCAAGTGAATGAGAACATACAATGTTTGTCCTTCTCCAATTGACTTACTTCACTCAGCATAATACCTTCCAGTTACATCCACGTTGAAGCAAATGGTATTTGTCGTTTCTAATGGATGACCAAGGCCCACCTTTTCTCTCCCTTCATCTTCTGAGTCTCCTATGACATGATTGTTATTGTTTTAATAAGTGGCTGAGTTCCCTAAATCTGTCTCTGTGGTCCATAACTTTCGTTGTTTTTAAGGCTTCCACTTGGGACTGCATCTCAGTTATAGCATTTTTAACGTTGGCCTGACTAAATTTTAGTTCTTTTATTTCTACAGTAAGGGATGCTCTAGTTTTCTGTTGTGCTCTTTTTCTAGCCCAGATGCTATCTTTATAATCATTGTTTTAAACTGTAGTTAGACATCATATATTTGTATTGATGGACTTCCTGGCTGTGAGTACTACCTCATGTTATTTTATGGAGTTGAATTTCTACATCTCATTATTTTTTCCAGAAAAGAAAGAAGGAAGAAATAGAAAAAACAAGAAAAACAATAACAACTTCCCTCCCCCCCCAAAAAAAAAAACACCGGATTATTTTGGCCTCCTTGTTAAAAGATTCTAAATCCCAAAATAACAAACACAATTAAAGTACCATGAGTGTAAAAATAAGAAATATATATGGTACGTACATAAAAATTAAAATAAGGCAATTAATAAAATAGAATGAAAGAAATTAAATGAAAATAAAGCACAAATTACAAAGGAAGCTAGACCCTACTTTCCAGGCAGTGCTGAATCTCTACAGCCTCTGTGGTCCGACAACTTGTTGGCAGTGAGTGGTCTGTGCAGGGTCTGGGGATGGCCCATGGTGCTGATTGTCAGGTGCACATCTGCCTAGGTGATGCACCTGCAGGGTCAGGGGCCGGGTGGGTTTCAGTGACTCTTGCCTCCAGCGGGTGGCACTGTGCTGCTCCCTGAGACTCAGCGCTGTTTGGCATGATGCCGGTGGGGATGCTGGGTCCTCTGGGTCTGAGGCTGATCATCCCACCCCCAGCCTGCAGGCCCTCCACAGAGGAGCCCCCAAGCTCATTTCTCAGAATCCTGCTTTCACTCTGCCTACGTCTGAGCTGCTTTTGGTTTTGTTTCTTTACCTCAGACTGTTGTGCCCAAGATTGCGAATCCGAGAAACCACCAAGAAGCCCACACCGAAGCAAACACACAATGGTTTATTTATAAGCTCAAGCTGGTGTCCGAGTATACCCGACACAGCGGAGCAGGGACTTGGACCCCGAGGTGGGTTTTAGCTTAGTTTTAACGGCTTGTCTCAGGGACCTCCAGAAGGGCTAGAGGAATTCCTCGAGTTCTGTTTACATTTTGATATGTGGCCTTCAAGGGCATTGAGCTTTGTTCTCATTCTAATAGGGGCTTCCTGCCCTTGGCCTGTGCTCAGTTTTGATTCTATTGTGGAGCTTTCTAGGACATTAAGCTGTAAACAGCAAAGGTTCCACACCTGAAGGGGTATGTCACACTGTTGCTATATGCTGAAAATGCGGTACTGGAAACAGGAAAACCAGGAGCCTCCACCAAAACGTGTTAGAACTAAGGAGTGAGTTCAGTAAATTCACGGACACAAACTGACCCTACAGAGCAGAGTAGCCTTGCTGTGTCCCGACAATGAGCACTCAGGAAGGAAAGGAAGGACGTGAAGGCCTTCTCAGGAGCATCAAGGAGAATAAATAATGAGACTGAACCAAAGGAGCACAAGACTTGTGCACTGAGCCATACCAGGCTCTGGGAGGCCGTCCTGGGCTCGTGGGGTGGGAGCCTCATCTTATGAAAATGTCTGCAGTTCCTGTAGGCACCCTCAGTTTCAATGTCATTCCTATCAAAATCATGGTGGCAGGTCTTAGAAGTAGGAAAAAAAATCCATAACATCCATCCGCCCCCACAAATGACCCGGGACAGCAAATCAGTATTTGAGAAGCAGGACAGAGCGGGATGCAGCACTTTCCGATTTCAAATGATGTCACAGAGACACAGGATAAAGCAGTGTGGTTTTCGGGCCCCCACCTGTCTCCGTTGGTTAAGCATCCGACTCCTGACCACACCTCCTGACCCGATATTAGGGGTGGTGAGTACTAGCCCTGGGCTGGGCCATGGAGGAGGCATGGAGCCTATGTAGGCAAACCAGTCCCACGGCGGGTGGTCCCAGTATAAGCTGAATTAGCAAAACAGAGAGTCCAGAAGGAAATGTGCTTTGATACAACTGATTTTTTAACTTAATTTAATTTAAACCCAATTAATTAACGGATAGTGTATTATACTTTCAGAGGAAGAATTCAGGGATTCACCAGTTGGAGATAACAGCAGTGCTCATGACATCACATGCCCTCCTTCATGCCGGTCTCCTGTTAACCCACCACCCCGCCTCCAACGACCCTCAGTTTGTTTCCTATCATTAAGAGTCTGTATTTCCTGCAACTGTTTTCATCTTGTTTTTCCTTCCCTTCACAGTTGTTATATGCTTTGCTTCTTTAATCCCACCTATGAATGACACCACACGGTAATTCTCTTTCCTGACTGACTTATTTCACTTAACATGATCCCTCTAGTTCTATCCACGTCATTGCAAATGGCAAGATTTCTTTCTCTTTGATAGCTGAATACCATTCCTCTCTCTATGACCATCATTTATCTCCCATCCTTTTTATGCATCATCTGCCCGAGGGCACCGAGGCTCCTCCCACAGTGTGGCTACTGTTGACCCGGATACTGTGAACATCAGGACATGCAGGTGTCCCGATTCTCACTGCATCTGTATCTTCGGAGTGAGCTCAGGCCTTTCACCTGCTGGTCGCAGGGCGGCTCTATTTGTAACTTCCTGAGGAGCCTCCAAACTGTTTCCAGGGTGGCTGCACCAGCCCGCAGTCCCGCCCACAGTGGAAGAGGGTTGAGTGAGTTTTGTGGGATGTGGTAAAAGTCTGGTCCACGTTTCATTTCGTGTCCTGTGGGCTCCAATTCCTTGTCCTTTAGTATTTCTGGGGAAGCCGGGTGTTGGACTCCCTTTCAGTGAGACGTTTCCGAAGCTAACAGGCCACAGCTGGAGCCTGAAAGGAGGCAGGTGCTGTCCCTGAAGCGCCCGCTGTCTCCTGCACAGCCTCCTACAAAGCCTGAGCGTCCCACAGGGGGCGCCCGAGCCCAGGCCCCACCCAGGGGGCATGAATGGGCAGTAGGCTTAATCTGCCTGCAATAACAGGAGCAAGCCTGTGCTGGGGTAGGCCTGAGGAGGATGTGGGGAAGCGTCCACACTGATGAGCCGCAGCTTCAGGAAATTGTGGGCTTGCATCCAGGCTGAAAGGAGCCCCTGGGCCACTCAGGACCCACGGGGAGTCTTCAGGAAGATATGGGCCCACATCCACGCTGACAAGAGCCCCTGGGCCACCTCAGGACATAAGTTGAGGCTTCTGGAAGTTGGGGTCCGCATTCACGGTGACAGGAGCCTGGCCTCCTCAGAACCCTCAGTGATGTTCGGGAGGACGTTGGGTGACATCTACACAACATGATGCTGACTTCTTTAGGACCCCCGGTGTTGACTTGGGGAAATATGGGATACGTCCATGCGGACAGAAGACCCCAGCCTTGTCAGGGCCTGTGGTGAGCCCTCAGAAAAATGTGGGTGGCCAATCCACACTGACAGGAGTCTCCAGCCTCCTCGGGACCCACTGTGAAGTTTTGGAAGATTTGTGGTCACATCTATGCTGACAGGAGCCCCCAGCCTCCTCAGGTCTTATGGTGAGGCTGAGGAAAATGTGGGGCCACGTCAATCCTGACAGGACCTGGACTTTGGCTTATGGAAATATGGGGCTGTGTCTATGCTGACAGGAGCCCACAGCCTCCTCAGGATGCGCCGTGAGTTTTCTGGGGGATGTGGGGCCATGTCCAGGCTGACAGGAGCCCCCGGCCACCTGAGGACCTGCTTGAGGCTTCCAGAGGATGTGAGGCATAGTCCACAGTGACAGGAGACCCAGCATCCTCAGGACCCGCTGACTATGACTCAGGAACACGTGGGGCCACGTCCACACTCACAGGAGCCCTGCTTCCTCAGGACCCCCTGGAGGACTCTGGAGGCTTCCGTTGGGGGCCAAGTCCACATCAGAAGGGACTACTCAGAACCACAGAGTAAGTGAATGGGTAGAATGAATGGTAGGGTCAGGGGAGGGGAGGCAGTTGGTGGTTAGGCTTAGGTTAGATGTTAGGTGTTTGTGATTAAGCTTATGGTTACGGATTACAGGTTAAGGTGAGGGATAAGGGTAAGGGTCAGTGGTTAGGAGTTAGGATGGGTGTTAGGGATTAGGGAACGGGGTTAGGGTTAGCGATAGGATTTATTTATTTATTTATTTATTATTTTATTTATTTATTCATGATAGTCACACAGAGAGAGACAGAGAGGCAGAGACACAGGCAGAGGGAGAAGCAGGCTCCATGCTGGGAGCCCGATGTGGGATTCGATCCTGGGTCTCCAGGATCGCGCCCCGGGCCAAAGGCAGGCGCCAAACCGTTGCGCCACCCAGGGATCCCAGCGATAGGATTTAGAGTAAGGTTTAGGCTTTAGGGATTAGGGCAGGAGGTTTGGAGGTGGTGTTAGGGTTATGGTTACAGTTAGGGTTGGGCTTAGGTTTCCATTTATGGTTAGGGGTTAGGGTGTGAGTTAGGGTTAGGGGTAAGGGTTAGCGGTTAGGGTAAAAGGCTATGTTTAGGGTTAGGGCGAGGGTTAGGTTTAAGATAGGGGTTAGTGCTAGGTTTAGGGTTAGTGTTTAGTTAGGGATTAGGGTCAGGTCAGGGTCAGGGTATGGTTTTGGAAAAGGGTAAGAGATAGGTTTAGGGTGTAGTTTAGGAGTTAGTTTTAGGGTACAGGTTAGAGTACAGTTTGGGGTATGTGATAGGATTGGTATTGGGTTAAAGCTAGGGTACAGGTTAAGGTTAGGAATAGGATTTGAGTATATTAAGTTAAGGTTAAGGTTAGAGGTTAGGGTTAGATTTAATGTAGGGGTCAGGCTTAAGGGTTTAGAATAGGTTTAGGATTTAGGGTGAGGGTTGGCAGAAAGTTTCAGTGAATGTGTTTTGGTCTTGGGGTTTGTGTTTGGTTTTCGATTAGTGATGGGTTTTGTTTAAGGGTTACGTTAACATTAGGATTAAGTATAGGGTTAGTGTTATGTCTGTTTATGGTTAGTGAGGTTAGTGAATGCTACAGTGAGGGTCTTGGAATGTGCCTGCACTCGGACTCCTAGTATTGGGCAGTTTAGTTTTATGCACTCTAGGTTTTGGGTTCAAAGATAGCCTGACTCCACCAAGTCAGTGGCCTCCCCGGAGAATCAAAATACAGGCTTCTGCTGGGGTCAGAATAGACATGGCAGGCTTCTCCCGAGCTGAGCTAAGGAGGGGATTTGTGGGTCTAAAGACTCTTTATTTGGATTTTCAGTTGTCTTTCGGATATTATCTCTACTGTGCCCATGTTTCATCAATACTACCAATTATTATTTTAAAGTTTTACGTGAATTCCTGTTTGTAAACACAGTATGATATAGCTTCCGGTTTACCACATAGTGATTCAACCCTTGGATACAACGCCTGGTACTAGTCACAGGTGCCCTCCACTGTCCCTATCCCTGATTCCCCATCCCCCCCCTTCCTCTGGTATTTATTAGTTTATTCTCTGTGACTAAGAGTGTGTCTCTTGGTTTGCTTCTCTCATCCCCCCTGAGCCCCTTTTCCAGTTTGTTTGGTTTCTTAAAATCCACATGTGAATGCAATTGTATGGTATTTGGTATCTGTCTTTCTCTGACTGAGTTCATTTAGCATAAATCCTTTCCACTCCTTCCACGTCATTGCAAATGGCTTCATTTCATCCCTTCTGATGACCGAGTGATGTCGCAGTGTGTATATTTACCACATCTTTCTGCCCATTCATCTGCCGATGGACATCTGGGCTGTATTCACAGTTTGGCTGTTGTTGATTACGCTGCTAAAAACACTGTGCTGCGTGTTTAGAATCTACTAAAGTACTTTTGTATCCACGGGGTAAATACCTAGCTCTGCAATTTTGGAATCGTAGGGTAGCTCTATTTTTAACTCCTTTTTTAAAAATTTTTTTTATGATAGTCACAAAGAGAGAGGCAGAGACACAGGCAGAGGGAGAAGCAGGCTCCATGCACTGGGAGCCCGACGTGGGATTCCATCTCGGGTCTCCAGGATCGCGACATGGGCCAAAGACAGGCACCAAACCACTGCACCACCCAGGGATCCCCTTTTTTTTAACTTCTCGAGGACCATCCACACTGTTTTCCACAGTGGCTACATCTTTTTGCATGCCCACCAGGAGTGTAAGGGTGCTACCCCTTCTCCATAGCCTCACCAACACCTGTTGTTTCTTGTGTTGTTAATATTCGCCATTATGATGGTTGTCAGGTGACATATAATTGTGGCTTTGGTTTGCATTTCCCTGATGATGGGTGACGCTTAGTGTCTTTCCGTGTGTCTGGTGGCCATCTGGCTGTCTTGTCAGAGACAAAGTCCATTCATTTTTCTGCCCATCTCCAGTTGCATAATTTGTTTTTAGGATCTTGAGATTTATATTTCCTTTATGTGTTTTGCATACTAACTCTTCACTGGATGTGTTGTTTACCAATTACTCCTTTCATTTTGTATGTTGCCTTTTAGCTTTGTTTTTTTCCTTCACTTTGCGGAAGCTTTTCAATTTGATGAATTCCCAATAGTATTTTTGCTTTTGTTTCCTCACCTCAGAGACATATCTAGAAAGAAGGTCCAGGGATCTCTGGGTGGCGCAGCGGTTTAGCGCCTGCCTTTGGCCCAGGGCCTGATCCTGGAGACCTGGGATCGAGTCCCACGTCAGGCTCCCTGCATGGAGCCTGCTTCTGTCTCTGCCTATGTCTCTTTCTCTCTCTCTGTGTGTGTGACTATCATAGATAAATAAAAATTAAAAAAACAAATATATATATATATATATTTGGGGATATATATATATATAATGATCCAATGGCCAATGTCAGAGCAGAGCTGACCTGGACCTGCAGCTCATGGGCTCCTGTGTGGGTCCCCGCAGGGCAGCTGGACCCCGGCCTCGGGCTCCCAGGTACCCCAGCACCTGGAGCAGCCTGCCTCCTGGTGTGAGTATGGGTGGGGCCCACCAGCCTACCCCTGCTCTCCCCACACTGGGGTGTCCCAGGATCCAAAGGGCGCCCTAGGTCAGCCACCTGGATCGGTGGGGTACGCCCAGGGCCCAAGAGGCCACATCCAGCTGTGAGACGGCTTGCTCAGCCCGGGGCCAGAATCCAGGGCTGGCCAGGGCTATGGGGGGCTGGATCCCATTAGTCTTTGTGTTAGGCCTGGGGGGGGGCTCAAATCAACTCAGCCCCCACAGAGCCCGGGGCCAGGTCATCCCAGGTTCCTATGGGTTAGCGGCTGGTGTCCTGTGCAGGGTGTGCCCGCCCTCCAGGAGGGACAGTGGGCGGAGGCAGGACACGGTGGATCCTCTGCACCACTCACCTGCACCCACCCTGTCGGGGGCTCCCTGTCTTTCCAGCTCCCTGCAACCCCTGGGTACTCTATGGGACACCCGGGCTTCTGATGGGATCAGGTTATACAGAGAAACTCGGGGAGGCTGAGCATGTCCCACAGGGGGCATCTGCACCAGGTCGTTGCTAGGGATAAATGGTGTGGGGGTGGATCCTGTGGGAGCAGGGGTATGATTGTGGTGGAGTGTGGGGGATGGTGTAGGGGGGATGGTGTTGGGGTATAGTGTGGGTGGGGATTGTGTGGGGCTGTGTGGGTGTGAGGGGGATCATTTAGGTGGGATGCCTTTGGGGATGATGATGTAGGGGGATGGAGTGGGAGTGGGGAATGAGGGGGATGTCGTGGGGGGCCTGCGCACACAGGGTATCTCCTTCCCCTAAGATGCACAAGGAGACATCTACAGTTAAAGGCGACCCCAGTCTGGGGTTTGTTGTGACACCTGCCCCTGGGGCGCGGTGTGGTCAGTGCAGGGCCGTGGCTGGACCAGGGGCATTATCTGGGGGTCATCATAATATGCATGCTTTCAAATTGCAAATTGCCTCAAATGAAATGCATAGAATTTAGAAATATATAAAGCACCGAGAGTGGGTGTCACTCTGACCCGTCCAACCCTCATGGGATCGATGTGTATCCTGCTCCAGCCGCGGCCATGCCACCTGGCCCCCAGGTCCGGTTCCTGCAGGTCCCACATCTCCCACCCCATCCCCTGCTTCTCATGGGGCCGTCCCTCTCCCCTTTGGTGTTCAGCTCCCATGGCAACCCCTGGAGGCCCCAACCTAGTGGCCTCCTCATCCCTGAGGCCCAGAGGGGTGGGCACGGTGGTCATCCCAATCACCCTACCATGGAGTGGTGTGTTGTTGGATGCTGTTGCTCCCCCTGGTGTCAGAGGCCCCGTTTTCCCTACACAGAAGCCCCCGGGGCCCCAAAGCCCCCTGGCCCAGCAGCCTCACCCGACCCCTAGCAGTCCTAATATATGATGTGGCTACCGAACGTCCTGTTGACGTCCAGGTCTACCTGCGTGATGTCCCTGGAGGAAACCAGGGCCTCCTCCTTCATTTCCTGTGGGAAAACCAGGGAGGAGGAGCAGGCGTCAGGGACAGACCCCGACCTGTCACGAGCTGCTGTGCTGGGCAGGGAGCCCTGTGGTCACCATGGGAGTGTGTCCTGCCAAAACCTCCTTCCTTCCTCTGGGATGCCAGGGATGGGGGGAGTCCCCACCGTGCCCATGGGACCTTTGTGAGGGCCTGTGCCCAGTTGTTGTGGGCGGGGAGGTGACAGAGTGTCAGCCTGGTTGGGAGGGGATAGGGGTTCAGCCAAGGTGGGAGGGGACATGGGGGTATTGTGCCCAAGATTGCATATCCGAGAAACCACTAAGGAGCTGACACCAATGCAAACACACAAGGGTTGAATTCCAAACTCGAGTTTGCGTCCCAGTACACCCAACACAGCGGAGCAGGGACTAGGACCCGGAGTTGGGTTTTAGCTTAGTTTTAAGGGCTGGTCTCAGGGACCTCCAGAAGGGCTGGAGCAATTCCTCAAGTTCTGTTTACATTTTGATATGGGGCCTTCAAGGGCATTGAGTTCTGCTCTCATTCTAATAGGGGCTTCCTGCCCTTGGCCTGGGCTCTGTTTTGATTCTATTGTGAGGCTTTCTAGGACATTAAGTTGTAACTTTTGTTTTTTTCCTGTAACTGAAGTAATGTAAATTTCATCTCTTCTTCACAGGGGCCTGGGATGGCTGGGCATGTGCGAATGCTGAATTTAAATTGGAATGGCCTTAATTTTCTCGGGCTCCATGTGTCCTGTCCCATCCTATCTAGTTCCTTCCCCCTTCCCAAGAGCTCCTAAGAGAGCAATTGCAAATGACCTCAGCATGGCATCCTGTGTTGGGGGGACAGGCCCAGTGATTGTGATCAGAAAGACCTGGTGTGTGGGTGTCCCAGCTATGCAGCAGGATTCGATGCTGCTGACTCTTATTCCCTAAGGCTATCTTGAAAACTGACTTTGTACATATAAAAACTCTCCTTTGTCTTTAAAAGATGAGGAGCAGGTCAAAGTGTTTTTTCTCTGCCCATCTGATTGCTCAGATTCCAATGTGAGACGTATTTCCTGTTAATAAGGATAATTTACTATCCGTAGTACTATGGTTAAAATATTCTGACACAAGTAGTTCAGAGGGATGAGGGTTTCTCATCTCTTTCTTCACAGCTCAGTCACTCATTAGAAAATGCATCTTTATGGATTTAGAAAGTACTAAGAGACATTATTGCCAATGGTCCTATTATTATGTGAAGGATTCTTCCCTGAGATTCTTCCCCTGTTTCAACTGACACTGAAACACTGTGAACTCTTTGGAAGACAAATGTCAAGGAAATAAATGTTATGCATTGCTAATTTTAAATGCACTTGCAATATGGTGTCTATTGTACTAGATGTATTTTTATCTGACTTTTGCTATTTGTTATCCTTTACTGCTTTTCAGGTTTAGGAGGCATTATACGTATTCATAAGTGTTTTTCTTTCCTTCTGATCTAAAATTCTTACTATGTTTCCATCAAAGGAACTCTTTAAGAATAAGGCAAACGTTAATTCAACTATTCTAAAAATGTCTTCACACTTGGAGCCTGGTTCATTTAAGTCAATTTTCAAAATAAATCTTATTTATTAGGAAAAAAACAAAGATTTATAGGGAAATTGAGAAGATAGTACAGTGCATTCACATGCACTTGCACTCAATTTCTCCAATTATTGATATATTAGTACAGTACAAATATTAGCTAATGAATCAATATTAAAATAGTCACAATAACTAAAGACCATACTTTATTCAGATTTCCTTAGTTTTTGCTAAGTTACCATCCCTCATATCACATTCCATTTGTCCTCATGTTTTCTTAGGCTCCTCTGGATTGTGACAGTCTTTCAGCCTTTCCTTGTTGTTGTTGAACTGGAACACTTTGAGAAGTAGAGTATTTTGTAAACTTTCCCTCAGTTGGGACAAGTCTCATTTATCTCATGATTGAACAGTTTTTGTGGATTATATACAGAGATATACTGCCATTTTCATTATATCATATAAAGGATAGATACTATCAACATGATTTGTCAGTCTTGGTATCAATCTGATGATCTTGCTGAGGTAGTGTTTGTCACCTTTCTCCGCAGTAAACTGACCCTTTATTATTATTATTAATTATTATTATTATATTATCAATATTATTTTAAGTTTTTCACATTATATTTTGTAGAAGGAAGTTACTATGTGTATTCCACACATAAGAGTGGGAAACTATGCTCATGAACTTGACGGTGGAATGTCTGCAAAAATTGTTTGAAATATTTCTACATGGGAGATTTCTCTTCCTTGTGGGTTTGTTTCTTTTTCAAATATATTTTTTATTTATTTGAGAGAGATGGAGAGAAAAAAGCTGAGCGAGAGGGGCAGAGGAGAGGGAGAAACAGGTTTCCTGCTGAACAGATAGCCCTGCCTTGGGACCTGGATCATGATCTGAGCCTAAGGCAGAAACTTAACTAACTGAGCCACAAAGGTGCCACTCTTCTTTCCTTCCTTCCTTCCTCCTTCCTTCCTTCCTTCCTTCCTTCCTTCCTTCCTTCCCCTTTCTTTCTTCCTTCCTTTCTTCTTCTTCTTTCTTTCTTTTTCTTTTCTTTCTTTTCTTTCTTTCTTTCTTTCTTTCTTCTTCTTTCTTTCTTTCTTTCTTTCTTTTCTTTTTTCTTTCTTTCTTTTTCTTTCTCTCTTCTCTTTTAATAATATTTTATTTTTTATTGGTGTTCATGTCGCCAACATACAGAATAACCCCAGTGCTCATCCCGTCAAGTGCCCCCTCAGTGCCCGTCACCCATTCACCCCGCACTCCCTGCCCTCCTCCCCTCCCAGCATCCCTAGTTCTTTCTCAGAGTTAGGAGTCTTTATGTTCTGTCTCCATTTCTGATATTTCCCACACATTTCTTCTTCCCATTCCCTATATTCCTTTTCACTATTATTTATATTAACGCATTGAATGACAACATACGTTTGTCCTTCTCTGATTGACTTACTTCACTCAGCATATACCCTCCAGTTCCATCCACATTGAAGCAAATGGTGGGTATTTGTCGTTTTCTAATGCTGTGTATATTCCATTGTATACATAAACACATCTTCTTTATCCATTCATCTTTCGATGGACACCATGGCTCTCCACAGTGTCGCTATTGTGGACATTGCTGCTATACACATCAGGTGCAGGTGTCCCAGCGTTTTATTGCATCTGAATCTTTGAGGTAATCCCCAACAGTGTAATTGCTGGGTCGTAGGGCAGGTCTATTTTTAACTCTTTGAGGAACCTCCACACAGTTTTCCATAGTGGCTGCACCAGTTCACATTCCCACCAACAGTGTAAGAGTCTTCCCTTTTCTGCGCATCCTCTCCAACATTTGTTTGTTTCTTGCCTTGTTAATTATCCCCATTCAGTGGTGTGGTGGTTCTCATTGTGGTTTTGATTTGTATTTCCCTGGTGGAAGTATTCATGCAGCATTTTTCCATGTTCATGTTGATTTTCTTAATGTACTGTTGGATCCTATTGGCTGGATCTTGTTGAGAATTTTCATTTGCATCCATATTCATCAGCGATATTGGTCTGTAATTCTCCTTTTTGGCAGGGTCTTTGTCTGGTTTTGGAATGAAGGTGATGCTGGCTTCATGGAACGAATTTGGTAGTACTCCATCTTTCTATCTTTCCAAACAGTTTTTAGAATAGGTATGAATTCTTCTTTAAAAACGTTTGATAGAATTCCCCTGGGAAGCCATTTGGCCCTGGACTCTTGTGTCTTGGGAGGTTTGGATGACTGCTTCTTCAATTTCCTCCCTGGTTATTGGCCTGTTCATTTTTTCTCTTTCTTTCTGTTCCATTTTTTTGGTAGTTTCTTCTGGCTTTCCAGGAATGCGTCCATTTCTTCTAGAATGCCTAATTTATTGGTGTATACCCAATAATATATAATAATTATAGCCAATATTATATAATATTATAGCCAATAGTATGTTTTAAAATCGTTTTTATTTCCTTGGTGTTGGTAGTGACCACTCCTTTCTGATTCATGATTTTTATTAATTTGAATATTCTCTCTCTTCTTTTTAATAAGGTTGGCTAATGGTTTATCTATCTTATTAATTCGTTCAAAGAACCAACTCCTCGTTCCGTTGATCCGTTCCACAGTTCTTCTGGTCTTGATTTCCTTGTGTTCTGCGCGAATGTTAATTAACTCTATTCTTCTGTTGGGTGTAGGATCTATCTGCTGTATTTTCTCTAGCTCCTTTATGTGTAACGTTAGCTTTTGTATTTGAGTAGTTTCCCCGTTTTTGAATGGATGTTTGCATTGTGATGTATTTCCACCTTAAGAGCTGCTTTTGCTGATCCCAAGATTTTGAATGCTTGTATGTTCATTCTCATTAGTTTTATGAATCATTTTAATTCTTCCTTAATTTCCTGGTTGACCCTTTCGTCTTTTAGCAGGATGATCCTTCACCTCGACGTGTTGAGGTCCTTCCAAACTTCTTGTTGTGATTTAGTTCTAATTTCAAGCATTATGGACTGAGAATATGCAGGGGATGATCCCAATCCTTGTTATCAGTTCAGACCCTATTTGTGACCCAGTATGTGGTCTATTCTGGAGAAAGTTCCATGTGCACCCTGAGAAGAATGTGTATTCAGTTGAGTTTGGATGTAAAGTTCTGTATATATCTGTGAAATCGATCTGGTCCAGTGTATCATTTAAAGCTCTCGTTTCTTTGGAGATGTTGTGCTTAGAAGACCTATCAAGGTAGAAAGAGCTAGACTGAAGTCACCAAGTATAAGATATTATTATCTAAGTATTTCTTCACTTTGTTA
>NW_023331884.1:0-48164 GCF_011100685.1 Canis lupus familiaris | reverse complement strand
CTAACTCTGGGAAGCGAACAAGGGGTAGTGAAAAGGGAGGTGGGCAGGGGGATGGGGTGATGAGCACCGAGGGGGCACTTGACAGGATGAGCACTGGGTGTTATGCAATAACAATCGAATCCAAAAAAAAAGTATACAAAAAATCCTGAAGATAACTACAAAAAAAGTAGAGAAAATAGCTTCATTTTGCCTGCATCACTCCATGACCCAGGCCAGCACTGCTCAGCATCAAGAGAGATACTCCTTGACCTGAGATACTTCCCAGTCCTGGGGAACAGCAGAGAGAACATTAGACTCAGCCCTTCAGGCATGATACAAATGACCTGCTTTAGTTTCAAACCTCCAGAGATCGGCAGAGCTGACACATCTAGACATGGCTAGGATCAAAGAAGACCAAGACTACCAGCATTAGCCATGTGGCATGAGTGACCATGATTCTCTGAGTCCTTTCTGCAGAGGACCCTAGCAGCCTTAACTGCTTGAGAACCAACAGCCAGCCCAGCACTGTGTACCCTCTAAGATGTTGTTGCTGATATTCCCACAGGTTTTCACATTTGCAGACTCCAGCTGCCCCAGACTCTTGCTTAGTTCCATCTACTCTCCCTTGACTCACCTCAGCAGTGCTACCACCTATACCCTGAGCCTCAGAATCTCACCAAGGGAGCCTTGGCATATGTACAACATCATCCCAGGCCCATTAGCTTTCAGGTACCTGAGGCCATGCCTGACACCTGTCACTACACTGAACTGGCGCATGAGACCACAGCTAAACCCTGAATTTTATATCTACAAACTGCCAGTCCAAACTCCAGTCATGAACCCCCACTGCTGAGCATACAGTAGTGGCTAACCATAAAGCAACATGAGTGCACACAGAAAGCCCAGGCACAAAGTTACCTGGGTCCCACAGTTGGTCACAGTCCCCACTGCTCACCACAGCCCTGTTGGGGTATGTGCTTGCTTCAGCCCCACAGCTGAGTGTGTGCATTGCATCAACTCTTTTTTAAGAGATTTTATTTATTTATTCATGAGAGACACACACAAAGAGAGAGAGGGAGGGAGGGAGAGAGAGAGAGAGGCAGAGACACAGGCAGAGGGAGAAGCAGGCTCCATGCAGGGAGCCCGACGTGGGACTTGATCCCAGGTCTCCAGGATCACATCCAGGGCTGAGGGCGGCGCTACACCATTGAGCCACCAGGGCTGCCTATTGCACCAACTCTTGCCACTCTTCTCCTTCCCTGGTCATGGCCCTGGATCTGGTGGTGTTGCTGAAGGCCCTGCAGCTACTAAGAACCCTCCACTGTACTTGCTGTTAAGGATCATGCAGTTGCTGAACCAACCATGACCTCTTGGATTATTTCAAATTATCCAGTCCAAGGGGGGGGGGAGGGAAGGAAAGAACTTGGGGGAAAAGCCTACAGGACTTATAGGACACCATAAAGTGAAACAATATTCACATTATGGGAACCCTAATAGAAGAAAGAAGTGGGCAGAATGCTGACTTAAAGGAACAATGGCTGAAAACTTCTCAAATCTAGGGAAATATATGGAAATCTTGGGATATGAAGGTTAGAGTTCCCTATCAGATTTAATCCCAAAAATACTTCATCAAGACATTGTAATAAAACTAAAATCAAAAATTAAAGACTAAGAAAAAATCGTGAAAGCAGTATGAGGAAAGGAGCTCATCACCTACGAGCTAACACCAGGAGGCTATCTGTGGATTCCTCAACAGAAATCTTGAAAGCCAGAAGAGAGTGAGTGATTTATTCAAAGTACTTTAAAAAATATCAATCAAGAATACATTACCTTTAAAAAAAAATTTTAAAAAGGAATACCTTACCCAGAAAAACAGAGCTTTCAGAACTGAGAGATATTTCCAGACAAACAAATGTAGAAAGAACTCATCATAGGGATGCCTGGATGGCTCAGAGTTCAGTGACTGCCTTTCACCCAGGGCATGATCCTGGTGTCCCGGGATTGAGTCCACATCGGGTCCCTGCATGGACTGCTTCTCCCTGTGCCTGCGTCTCTGCCGTTCTCTCTCTCTCTCTCTCTCTCTCTCTCTCTCCCATGAATAAATAAATAAAATATTTTAAAAATATATAAATAAAAAAAGAATTCATCATGACTAAATCTGCCTTACGAGAAATACTAAAGGGAATTCTTCAAGCAAAAAAAAAAAAAAAAAAGGACACTTGCTAGTAACATGAAATCACATTAAAGTATAAATCTCACTAGTAAATATAAATATAGTCAAATTCAGAACACAGTGATATTGTATTAAGATATGCAAATCACTTATGACTAGTGCAAAGTTAAAAGACAAATAATTTTGAAAACTCTAGCTAAAATAATTTGTGCACAATATAAAAATATGTAAATTATGACAACAAAAATATAAAACTGGTGGCGAAGGAGTAAAAGCATTGAGATTTGAATGTAATCAAAGCTAAGTTCTTATTAGCTTAAATAGATGGTTATATGTAAGATGTTTTATGTAAGCCTCCTGGTAACTGCAAAGCAAAAAATCTAGAGTAGATATGGAAAGGATAAAGAGAAAACAATCAAAGCATGTCATTATTTTTAAAAAACCATGACATTACAAGAGAAGATAGAAAGAAGGGACAATTGATCTATGAAACACCTGGATTAATGAAATGACAATAGTAAATACTTACCTACCAATAACTACTTTAAATGTAAGTGGACAGATGAGTGGATAAAGAAAATGAAATATTACTCAGGCTTAAAAAGGAAGGAAATCTTGCCATTTCCAAACATGGATGAACCTGAATAACATGGACAACAGGGTAGGAGCACTAAACCAGACACAGAAGGACAGGTATCCCATGATCTCACTTATAAGTGGAATCTAGAAAAATAAAGTCAAGCTCAGTACCAGGGGGTAGAATGGTAATTATCACAGACTGGGAGGAGGGCAAAGGACAGATAGAAATCAAGCAGTACAAACTTTTAGTTATAAGATGAATAAGTTCTGGAAACTGAATATATTGCATGGTGATATTAATCACTAATAATGTGCTGTATACTTGAATTTGCTTTAAAAGCAGATCTTAGGGGCACCAGGGTGGCTCAGTGGTTGAGAGTCTGCCTTTGGCTCAGGCATGATCCCAGGGTCCTGGGATTGAGTCCCACATCAGGTTTCCCATGGGGAGCCTGCTTCTCTCTCTGCTATGCCTCTGCCTCTCTCTGTGCTCTCATGAATAAATGAATAAAATGATTTTAAAAAATAAAATAAAAGTAGATCTTACATGTTCTTACCACACACAAGACACACATATACAAAGTAAATCTGAGTGGTGATTGATCTATTAATTCATTTGTCATAATCACTTTACAATGTATACATAAATAAAAACATCATGCTTAAATATATACAGTTTCCATTATAAAAATATATATTAAAATGTTTAAATGGTTTCAGAACAAAAAAAAGTCCACTCCCACCACTCCTATTTTTAACATCATACTAGAATCCTAGCTAATGCAATAAGACAAAACAAAGAAATAAAAGGCATACAGATTAGAAAGATAAAAATTGGAGTGTTCCTATTTCAGGTGACCTAATTGTCAATGTAGAAAATCTTGAGGAATATGAAAAAGAACTTGAGATGTGTATTTAACAAGATATATATGGTTTTCCTGTGCTGAGAACTCAATGTTGGTGAAAAGAATCAAAGAAAACCTAAATAAACACATATTGTGTTTGTGCATTGAAAGACATGACATAGTAAAGACATAGATTTTGCACAAATGATTGGTAGGTCTAAATCATGTCTTACAAAATCCTGGCAAATATTATATAAACACAGATAGGCTAATTCTAAATTTGGAAAGGCAAAGGAGCTAGAATACCTAAAACAATTCCAACAAAAATAAAATGGGAGGAATCACTGTTCATGACGTTGAGACTTACTATATAGCTATGGTAATCAAGAGACGGTGGCACCAGTAGAAGGATAGATACAGAGATCAATGAACAGAAGAGAATGAAAAATAGGTACACACACACATAGGCCCAACTCAGTTTTGATACTGGTAGAAAAACAATTCAATGGAGGAAGTACAGCCTTTTCACAAATGGTGCTGGAGCACTTAGACATCCATAGGCCAAAACCAAAGATCTTTGACCTAAACTTCACATCTCTCATTAACACTAAAAATTGACACAAAATGTTAAATGTGAAACATAAGAAGATAGGAGTTTACACTATAAATATAAAACGTAAAACTATATACTTAAATGTAACACATTTGCTTGGAGAAAATCCTTGAGACTTATGGCTAGGTGAAGATTTTTCAAACTTGATGCTTAAGTCACAATCCATAAAAGGAAAAAAAAGGATAAAGTAGCCTTATCAAAATAATTTAAGAAGTGTTTGCTCTGCTGAAGACTCTGAGTCAATGAAAAGACAAGTTACACACCATGCCTATTAAAGAATAGGAAGAAGGAGAGTTCCAGGGGTGGAACAGCTCTGTAACATCCTTGGAGTGGTGGATTCAAAAGTCTACATGTAAGATAAATGTTCAGAGAGCAGCACACACACACACACACACACATACACAAATGAGTACATATAAAACTGTTGACAACTGAGTAAGCTCTGTGGCTGGAACCAATGTCAATTTTGACTTGGACCTTGTACTATAGTTATGCAGGATCTTACCTTAGAGGAAACAGCTTGAAGGTTACATGGGACATCCTGTGACAACTTCTTGTGAATCTATTCTTATTTCAAAATAAAAGTTTTATGAATAACTATGTAAATTTAAAATAAACCCATGCCTACCCGCCGGTTTGTGAAGACAGAATAACATTCTTTCACTAGTACTGTTTTGATCATGTCCGGATCTGTGATAGCCAGCACAGGCTGTCGCCCATCATAAAACCTGTGTTGGGAAAACAGATGTGATTATACGTAACATGTTAGTTTTTGCAGCTGCAGCCACGCCTAGCAGTCCAGACTTTTATCCTCATGGTACCTAATCCATTCTCTGAGATTAGGGTTAGAAATAACATTAGAACATTTATTGAGTATACATGCGTACGTGGATAGTTCCTGGACCATTCTCCACGGTTTTTTCTATGTTTAAAATATCTCAAATATTTTAGAATTATGTCAAGCATTTCAAATAATTTATCAAATATTATTAAAGAGGAAGTTAGGTTGGTAAATAACTGAAGGCAAGTAAATCATCTAGGAACAGAAAAAAAAAAAAAAAGGAGAATCCACCTACCCAGTCACTAAAAATTGTAATGTTGAAGATATATCAAACACATGAAAGGCATGTGATAGAATATTAGATGAAGATTGTGCACACACTAATCACACATATGGAAGATGTGTCTACAAATGAAAAGACTTAGAATGCTCAAAAAGCGATGGCAATATTATAAATTATATCCTTGCCCTATTTTCTAAAATATGCTTCCTAGTTACATTTGAAAGGAAATATTATTTTAAATCTTAAGAGAGGTCCTTGAGAGCATTAAATCAGAAAAATTTGATACAAAAATAGAATTTAAAAACACAGAAAAACATATATAACTCATTTTAGATATATTTCTTTTTTATTGCTTATATTTTTTCATATATGTGGGTTCCAAGTGGAAGTTCCTTGGGCTTCATGTAGGTGACAACCCATAGCATTAGGGCAAGCCAACTTTTGGATATGTCTCACACAAAGCTGACTGTATGTGATCTGTCCAAATCCTGTCTGACTTCCTGTCTGTCAGTATGATCTACCTGTTAATAGGAATCTGTCACCAGCATGAGGTTATAAGCTTAGTTACACCATAAATAAAATTTCTTTTGTTTCCACTATAAATCATTTGCATTTATTGAAACATAGTGAAAGATTTTCCACAAGTCTCCTGTTATTTCTTTGACATCACAGAGGAATCTCAAATGGTTTTGTGATCACATCTAAAATGGATGAGATCGCTACACTAAATGCTACTATCTCAAATGGCATTCTAAAATTCAGAAGGTTTCAGGGGTGAAGACAACATTTAGTGTTGATGCAGTGATAGAAATTACTGAGGGGGCACTTATGTCAGCTCTTCCAGCAGCCTGATCATAAGTCTTGGGTGATTCCCCTTGTCTCATCATGTTCGTTCAAAACATGTGGATGGACAAGGAACAGTGGTTTTGTGTTACTCTTTATATTCATCCCTAATATTGTTTCCACTACCAGTTAAATTCAGATTCTTGGGACCCAGCCCACATCCTTCAGATTTGGCATTCCTGGGGATGGAAACGAATCTGCATTTCTTTATACATTTTTTAATCTTTATTTTTACATTTTTTAATCTTTATTTTTACATTTTTTAATCTTTAATTTAAATTCAATTTGCCAACATATAGTATAACACCCAGTACTCATCCCAACAAGTGCCCTCCTCATTGCCTATCACCATCCCCCCTCCACCTCCTCTTCCTCAACCCTTTACTTGTTTCCCAGAGTTAGGAGTCTCTCATGGTTTGTCTCCCTCTCTAATTTTTCCCACTCAGTTTCCCTCCTTTCCCTTATAATCCTTTCACTATTTCTTATATTCCATGTATGAGAAAAACTATATGATGATTGTCCTTCTCCGATTGGCTTATTTCACTCAGCACAATACCCTCCAGTTCCATCCACTGGAAGCATCCATTGAAGCAAATGGTGGGTATTTGTCTCTGAAACATTGGGACACCTGCACCCTGATGTTCATAGCAGCAATGTCAAAAATAGCCAAACTGTGGAAAGAGTCACGATGTACTTTGACAGATGTATGGATAAAGAAGATGTGGTACATATATGCAATGGAATATTACTCAACAATCCTTTTTTACTCTTGTAAAAAAAACAAGAGCATTTTTTAAAACAAGCTCTCCTAGTAGGTCTTATCCACAGCCAGATGAGAACCAAGTACTAAGGACAGAACTGGGGCTAACAGATGTAAGACGGATCCATCCAGAGCTGATAAGTACTGAATATAGGAAGGGGCAGTGGAGCTGAAACAGGGTGATTCAGAGATCTAATCTGCTTTCAGCTCCATCATGTTGCTATGGGCCATGCCACTCAGAGACATTCGTTTCTGAGGATGTGATCAGAGAAGATAAAGAGGTGCAGAGTGATACAACACTGGCTGTGATCATCACATCACCACACTATACTCCCTAGGTCTGGTTCATACTTAGACCTGCACACCTGGTAACACATGGGGATTTCAGGAAGGGAGACTCAGAAGCTTTACCACAGCAGAGCTTCATTCCTAGTGGCTCTCAACAAACTATCTACACCACGGGGGCCTCATCACAACAAGCCTATCCAATAGAAGTTCCAGAATACTCACCCCCACATTCTTCCATACTTACTAAAACATTTCATGTCAAAAACATAAAAAACCCTGCAAGAAGAAACAAACATATTACTACTCACTAAATGTTTAAAAGCCCTATGTGTAACAGGGACCAATATGACTTAGATTGCATGAAATAAGGGCTTACTACCTCCCACTGTGGCAGAGGGAAGCTCTGATTTATAGGCATCTTACAGGAAAGGAAAGAAACAGAAGAGATCCTGGAAGAGAGAATTTCAAGTCCTCTTGAATTCTCTATGAGTATTGTAGATACTGGACATCTTACCCTGTCTCTGAGGACTGTGTAACCCCTGTCTGTCTGATGTGTTTGGCTTGTGTGTGTCTTTTTTCTCTAAATCTCAGAACCCTCTGAAATACTACCCTCGGAGCCACAGTGGGAAAATGGGAGCTGAGGAAAAGTGAGCATGGGCCTCCACACGCTGAAACACACCAGTTACCACTCTGTTCAGTGATCAATATGAGCCCTATGAGATGTCAGTGGATTTAGGGGTATTAGACAACCAGCGGCCTCTTTTAATCTAGCAGTTGTACAAATTCTAACACTATTGTTGACTGAACAAATGAGAGATGAATGAATGAATGACAAGTGGAATCCCGTTCCGGTCCACCATCTCAACATGGAAAGAGGGGGATAATGCCACCACTCAACAAAGGGCAAACAAACTAAAACCCTTGATATGACTTTTCACTTCTAATCACTTAAAACAAAACAAGACACTTCCTGTCCCTAGAGTTTCAACTGTGATTTTGATGTTTTTTTTTTAATATTTTATTTATTTATTATAGTCACAGACAGAGAGAGAGAGAGGCAGAGACCAGGCAGAGAGAGAAGCAGGCTCCATGCACCGGGAGCCTGACGTGGGATTTGATCCCGGGTCTCCAGGATCGCGCCCTGGGCCAAAGGCAGGCGCCAAACCGCTGCGCCACCCAGTGGATCCCTGATTTTGAATGTTTTAACCATGAAAACAGGGTCCCATAAATGTGGCCTTGGGATATAGGTACTAATGAATTGATCTAGGGCAATTGGAAAAGAAATTATTGCTTTTTGGAAAGAAAAAGCCCAGGAAGTTCTGAGACAGTAATTGGCAACGAGGGTCTCAGCAGGAGAACTGAGATCTGGGAACACGCCTCACATCTGTGGGAAAAGAACTCCACACCAGAAAGCAGCGCCTGCGATGAGACTCTGCCTGCTGGCCTTCTGGACGTGAGCTCCTAACCTTCTATGCAGGGCCTGAACCTTGGATGAGGCACCAAAGCTGGATTAGCCACAACAGCTCTATGAACATCAGTCTGTGTGTCTTCTAGTACACTCCATTCAGTATATTAACTTCTTAATAAATTTGTCAAGAGCATTTCTTTTCTGGTGAGTTTGTATAAGTGGTTCTACCTTTGTATGAAAACAACATATATACACACAACTCATTCAAAGGTTAAATTCTTTGGGTCAAGGTCAAGACAAGTACCATCTGCCCTTACCAAATCTCCCTCCCTCCTCAACTCACCCAGAAGTTACCTACAATGAAGGTAGAGAAGTAAAGCAGAAGATCTCTGGTTCAACCTCTCAAATCCCAAGAGATGTCACCATTAGCAAAAGGAGAGTTAGGGCTTGGAAATAACTTGCAGAGGCTTGGAAATTCTTGTGAAAATTTCAACGATGTGCAAATTCCCCAAAGGTGAATCTTGGGCTTTCCCAATAACCCGAAGTTCCAGAGCTACCAGGAAAACAAAAGGCTACCCCAGAGCTTGTACGGTGAACATAAAGGTCTCACTCTGGCCTACAGCTTAGTGGACCACTAGCATGGACCCCCTTGATGCTTTCTTCTCATACAGTATGATTATGCTCTCCTAGGATCTGTACCTGCCAGAAACAAAAAAGCCTCTTCACAATGCTAACAAGCTCGAATGTCAAGTTCCGTGTTGAATTAGCCAGAGAACTGGGCTGCCCACTGTGGCAAAACCTGAGGCTCAGAACAACAAACAATAATGCCCTGGGGTAGAACTAGCCATGTACCTGTGTGCAGCCACTGACACCATTTATGGGAAGTCTGAAACCTAAGCACTTCCTCATGAGGAGGAGCATTTTTATTATGAAACTAAGCTGTGATTGGCAACCACAAGAAGAAAAAGAGGGAGATCAAACACTTACATTACGGTAGCCCAGAGCAGTTCCCACAAAAGGCAGAGGTGTTGGCCCAGGAATTCCCATCTTCCTAAAAATCCCATGTGTGTAGGTCCCATACCTACAAAGTGAAAAAGAAAGCCAGGTCACAAGGGATGGTGGAATAGATGCTGGAGCTAGCCAGTCATTGACAGAGAACTGGGACAGGCAAGGGAGGGAGGTAACACGCAGGCAAGAAATAATGATAGCAATTTCAATGACAGTATACACTTATTCATCATCTCCTTTGCCACCTTCACTATAAGACTCACGGAACAGGATAATAGCTAAGAGCAAGCTGAAAGCTTCATAGTCACAATCCTAAAGTGAAGATTTGGATAAGTGTTTCAACACTTGAGTGTGGAAAAGGGTTCCTAAAAGGTTTATGCCAACTTCTTCCAGGAATTTCACTCATGCTTATTTAATAAATGATTCTTCCATAACTGTCTCTAGAGTGGAAGAGAAAAAAATTCTTTCTGCTCCAAAGATGATATTTGCTTAATTATATTCACTCAGTGGATAGAATGTTCATAAGAGCCTACTGTGAAAATGTTGATACAGCTTGCTCAAAGACTTCTGTGATTTTCCTTCCTTGTAGGAACCTATCACTGTGTGAGATCTGGTCCTTCTTAATTATCTCTTCACTGAGACACTTTGAGCAATGACACTCTGTCATTTCTATACAATGAAAACTGTGTCCAAGGCTCCACCGACCTCATAGAAAAGGTGAGATACTTTTAGCTCTACCCAAGTCTCTGTTGTCAGGCACTCTGGTTCTCTTGAGCTACAGAGAAGGGGGACTGACAAATATGTGCCCTAAATGATTCCATATAAAAGAATCGGTAAGGAAACAATCCACTTCCAAACCATTCTTCCCATCGTGGCATCAGGTCCTTCAATCTGTGATACTCACCTGCTCAGCACACTCCCAGGTACACTCATTTTCTTTTCAAGATGGTTACTCACATAGCAGTTAGTTTACTGAATCTGTGTGTCAACTATCTCAGAAACCCATTATGGATGGTGCTTCCTATGGCAGGTTTGCCTACAATCATCTTCATGTGATTAGGTGTTGCTGAGAAATGACAGCATGGAAGAAGAAGAGAGGCTGAGGGAAGACATTGCCAGAAACCATTTTACCCCATTACCTGCTAGGCCTACAAGACTAACCCCATAAGGCAAAATAAAGAAGTATGGTGGGAAAGGATGATGAGTAGAAATGGTTCAACAAGCCTATATGTGATTTCAGCTACAAGAGGGTTTTCCAAAGTCCTGATACCTCCAGTGGACAGCAGAATACATGCTATACAACAAAAATTAGTAATGACAAATGTTATTTTTTTAAAGATTTTATTTATTCATTTTTTATAATAAATTTATTTTTTATTGGTGTTCAATTTGCCAACATATAGAATAACACCCAGTACTCATCCCGTCAAGTGCCCCCCTCAGTGCCCGTCACCCATTCCACCCCCACCCCCCGCCCTCCTCCCCTTCCACCACCCCTAGTTCATTTCCCAGAGTTAGGAGTCTTTATGTTCTGTCTCCCATTCTGATATTCCCACACATTTCTTCTCCCTTCCTTTCTATTCCCTTCACTATTTTTTAATAATAAATTTATTTTTTATTGGTGTTCAATTTACCAACATAACAGAATAACACCCAGTGCTCATCCCGTCAAGGTCCCCCCTCAGTGCCCGTCACCCATTCACCCCCACCCCCCCCGCCCTCCTCCCCTTCCACCACCCCTAGTTCCTTTCCCAGAGTTAGGAGGCTTATGGTTCTGTCTCCCTTTCTGATATTTCCCACACATTTCTTCTCCCTTCCCTTATATTCCCTTTCAACTATTATTTATATTCCCCAAATGAATGAGAACATACACTGTTTGTCCTTCTCCGATTGACTTACTTCACTCAGCATAATACCCTCCAGTTCCATCCTCGTTGAAACAAATGGTGGGTATTTGTCATTTCTAATGGCTGAGGAATATTCCATTGTATACATAAACCACATCTTCTTTACCCATTCATCTTTCAATGGATACCGAGGCTCCTTCCACAGTTTGGCTATTGTGGACATTGCTGCTAGAAACATCAGGGTGCAGGTGTCCCGGCGTTTCATTGCATCTGAATCTTTGGGGTAATCCCCAACAGTGCAATTGCTGGGTCATAGGGCAGGTCTATTTTTAACTCTTTGAGGAACCTTCACACAGTTTTCCAGAGTGGCTGCACCAGTTCACATTGCCACCAACAGTGTAAGAGGGGTTCCCTTTTCTCTGCATCCTCTCCAACATTTGTGGTTTCCTGCCTTGTTAATTTTCCCCATTCTCACTGGTGTGAGGCGGTATCTCATTGTGGTTTGATTTGTATTTCCCTGATGGCCAGTGAATGCGGAGCATTTTCTCATGTGCGTGTTGGCCATGTCTATGTCTTTCTCTGTGAGATTTCTCTTCATGTCTTTTGTGCCCATTTCATGATTGGATTGTTGTTTATTTGGTGTTGAGTTTAAGGAGTTCTTTATAGATCTTGGAAACTAGCCCTTCATCTGATACGTCTTTTGCAAATATCTTCTCCCATTCTGTAGGTTGTCTTTTAGTTTTGTTGACTGTATCCTTTGCTGTGCAAAAGCTTCTTAGCTTGATGAAGTCCCAATAGTTCATTTTTGCTTTTGTTTCTTTTGCCTTCGTGGATGGTATCTTGCAAGAAGTTACTGTGGCTGAGTTCAAAAAAGGGTGTTGCCTGTGTTCTCCTCTAGGATTTTGATGGACTCTTGTCTCACATTTAAATCTTTCATCCATTTTGAGTTTATCTTTGTGTATGGTGAAAGAGAGTGGTCTAGTTTCATTCCCTTTCACTATTAATAAAATGTTATTTTTAATTGGAATGAAGACCTTCTCTCTTTCTGGAGGTTAGCCTTTAAGGCAGTAGAAATTCCAGATATTCTGTACAAATCCAGCAACTCTTATATAATCAAATAAAACTCCAAAACTGCATTAAGGGATCAGCAGAGGCACCTCAGCTGGGCCCAGCTGGGTGTTTGGATCCTTCCTCCAGAACAGTTGGACACAGGAGCACCAACTGCCAGGAGACGGGGTAGCCTCAGTCTCACCTCCATTCCTTCCTTGCCATCAACCCACCACAACAAATCGGTTCCTGTTTTGTTTCCTACATGAGCTCCCAATTGAGGCAAAACTAGTGCGTGATGTGTCCCAAGGAAAGATCTTGTCTAGTGTCTAGACCCACATGGCACCATATGTCATGGAGGATAGGCCAGGAAAATTTTTCTGATTCTTTCCAGCTTCCCTCTTCTCGTAGATTAATATTGCTTTTGGTACAAATGAAAGGGTTAAAATAAAGCCACTCATTTTTATTGCCTTTACGTTGCATTGAATGCAGAGGGCACTGTCTACAGCTACTGAATCTTGGCTACACCAGTGTCTTCTAAGTCTACAGTGTTGTTTACCTGGTGATGACAGTATCCAGTGACAGCCCCACTGCCAGACAGACCACACACACTGTGACTTATGACTTACATGGTAACCCTGACAACTGGCTGCAAGCAGATGAGATGCTAACCCTGTGGTCCATTGATGACCACATCAACGATCCTGTGGGACCAGGATCAAAAAGAATCTCTGGGAGATCTGCTCTGAGGAAAGAATATTCTCCCGCTCCATCCCCAGTCCTACCTGGATGCCTCTCACATCAGTACTGGCTCAGTCTCGCTACCCCCCTGTGCTGAGAGGTTAAAATAACCTCCCGTTCACATGTATTTAAAAATATATATGACCTATATCGCAGAACTACGTGTGTGTACACTAATTTCATATCCTCAACATCACTCTAGAAGATGTAGGTTATTTACACTCCTTTGTAGTAAAGGCTGAACCAATAGCCCTCTTGTATCTTTCAGAAAGAACATGCTGGAAAGCGTCTTATGTCAGAAAAAATCTATAATTAAATAGAATGAGATTAAACCACATGAACTGGGCAGCACGGGTGGCTTAGCGGTTTAGCACCGCCTTCGGCCCAGAGCCTGATCCTGGAGACCCAGGATCAAGTCCCACATCGGGCCCCCCTGCATGGAGCCTGCTTCTCCCCCCTGCCTGTGTCTCAGCCTCTGTGTGTGTGTGTGTGTGTGTCTCTCTCTCTGCCTCTCATGAATAAATAGATAGAATCTTTTAAAAAAAAATAAACCACATGAATTAATCTTAAACGTCATCACACAAAAAATGTGTTGCCATAGCACCAGGAAATCCTAACCTTTCTCTCAGGAAATGAAAATGAGGTTTCATGTTCTATGTTCTTGTCCTCATGATTTCCTATTGTTAAAGAAAGTGAACTTGAAACAGAGGTGAAACGTGACATGGACGGTCCGTCCCTACCCACACTGTGAAACTCAGTCTTTCCCAAACTGCTCCATGATGCTGGTAATCCCACCACTGAAAGGAATTCATATGCTAGATGTTTGGATTCCTCCTCCAGTATTGTAATATAAAGGCAAAAACATATTTAAAATCCAAATTGGCTTTCAGGGCTCTTTCTTGTGGCTACTGGCAGATTTCATATTGGGGGTAAAGAAATCTCTATACTGATGTTAACCCTCCCAGAGACTAGAAGGAAAAGTTGAAATGAATAACAGTTTAAGAAATCTGCCAAGTCTCCTCAGCTGTAAAGATGCTCATTTAGGGGTAAGGAGTACTGTATATTATGGGGGGGTAGGGGTGGGGGAATGGTAAGTAGAAGGGCAGAAAAGAGGGAAGAGACCTTTGGGAAGAAGAAGATGAGACATCCTCAGCCCTCCTCCCCCAAAGACTGGTTGCACCAGGTGCCTTGTGTATATGATGCCTGGTGGTGGAGTGAGGGGGAGCAGGAGCCACATGAGTGACACAAGCCCAATTCTTCTATAATGTCTCTTATAACAGACAGAAAGGAGAAGGTGAAGATAGTAAGACAAAGACCTAAGTCACTCCCTCTACCTCCAGAATCGTCACAGCTTGGAAAAGGGATGAGGACCCCAGAGCACAGGGACCTGTTGATTTTAACCGTGCCTCAGCCAAATTCTACTTAATTAAACCAGGTCCCAATATATAGGCAATCAGAAGATCATCCCTAGGGAGGAAATATCACTCTACCTTCTAGTTACAGAAGTTGGAGTCCAGTGTGGGGAGCACTTTTCAGCAGATTTGGTAAGGCCAATAACAACCTCTTACGTGTTCCTAGTATGTATGAAGCATTCAACACAAGCTACATCCCCTTTGTTAACACTTTTGATCTTCAAAACAGAAAAGGAAAACAGGGTAGAGGCTAGTTAGCAACCCAAATCAAGGATACAGAGGCAATGAGCCTGGAAAGTTACTCACAGATAGAGGAGCACCAGGCTGATAGCCAGAAGAAGCCAGGTTTCTGTGGAAAAGCTTGGGATCAAGTCCATGACCACTCGTCCTCTGTGAATTCTCTGTACTTTCACTCAGCGGTGTGTGCTAGTCTTTGCTGGCCTTTTGTGCAGAGCTTCATTCCCACTTGTGGGGATTCAGTGAGACTGGAATATATATATACAGAAAGGGGGCAGGGCTGGAGCTACAGCCACCAGAAGGGTGACATGTGCTCCACCAGCAGGGCAACCCCCCAGCCATGAGCATTGGCAAAGTAAGGTAAACAATTCCATTTTGATCTCCCATGAGTTCATACTCTGTGGAAATCAATAAACACTCAGTGTCATCAGTAATCTCAAAGGTTACAGAAACTCATTAAAATCACTGTCCTTAACCCTCTAAACCTGTCCTTGTCACCATGGTTCCCTGCACCCCTAAATATTTGAAATCCTTCAAACAAGCTAGGTCTACACATCGTTACCATGTACTTTCCTCTGCCTACAAATGCTCCTGTGCCCCCTACAAGGATCCTACTCATCCTCCCACCCGGTTCCAATGGAATCCCCTCTGTTAGAGTCCTTCGTCACCAACTTACTTGAACAGACATAAGCACTTCCTTCTCTGGGAAATTCCTATTACCCCAACCCCAGTTCTATTGCTACCCTTTCTACCTTGAGCCCCATTATGGTCTCACACCTATTTGCTTTACAGATAGAGAGCTTCTCAAGGGTGCAGTCTGGGTGTTCATCGACATTATGTCCCTAGTCACCTGCAAAGTGCTGTATGCTCAGAAGTTACCCAGAAAGTTGGTAGAGTTGAGTTGGTAGAGGGTGAAACTGCTAGGTTCCCTGTGTCCTTTCCATGTGGGATCATTGGTGACCAGGCCACATTCCTGATGGGAGAGATCTGAGAACATAGCATCTGGAAATTGCACCTGCTCATTATCATCACTCTGACCCATGTTCTGTGTCTGCATGGCCTGAGAAACTGTGGATTATGTGGCATGACTCTGGAATCCCTGGGACAACACAGCCCTACAAATAGATAATTAAGAAAGAAGTGGCTGCAAGCTTGAATAGTAACAATGGGACCCAGGAAAAGTAGGAGAGAAAGTCCCAGGAATTCTGAAATATTTCTGCCCCTTTTGGTGCCTTCACTGGGCACCATTCAATAGGGTCATGATATTCCCTGTTTATAGATGTGGCAACTGAGACTCAGTGACTGCAATGAGCTTTCCAACAACCCATTGATCACAAGAACAAATTGTAAATAAGCAAACATGAAGAGAGACTGGAAAGTCTCCTGGGCTCTGAAACATCAGTATTCAATGCTTGCCCTTCCCTGGTAAGGGTCACTACATAAATAGTGAGATCCAGGCTGCAACAGCAAAGTGGTTAAATTTGTGTTCCTACCTCCACGGTGACCTGAACAGCAGCTATCTTGTGGGTCTTCCAGGACAAAGGACTCCGCCTCACATCAGCAGGAAAGACAGATGCTAGTCAAGATGGTAGTAAGGGTATTGTTGGGTGGGATCTGCCTCCCTATGTTCCCCAGCAGAGTACACAGAATACATGCAAACAAGGGAAGATTCCTGTCATCTGATAATCTGGACAACTTAATTCCTTCACATAAGCACAAGCCTTTCTTATTTTACTTGGAAACCAAACCTCTGCGGAAACTAATATGCTCCAAAACCCATGCTCCACTATGATGATTTGTAACTAAGCCTAATATGAGCATCTACCTGCCCTATTTACCTCTGGTTCTGATCTAGCTGCTTGGAACCTGTCCCTGGCAGTGATATGCTCGTCATTGCTAGGGACTAAAATTCAGCTGGCACTGAACCAATGCATATGCCCTTGTCTACACGGGGAAATAATAGAAGCATGAACTTTGTGTCCCATTCTTCTCCAGAAGGGGACACCATGACATGATGATATTTGCATTCTCAGAGCCCTGCAGAATGTGTGAAGGAAGACACTGTGTGTTGGAAGAATACCCCACGCACCCCGTGGCTGTCATCTACTCCTTCCTATACTAATACTCTCATCATGTACTTTCCATACTCTGCTCTAAATTCATGGGTAGGGGGGCACCTGCGTGGCTCAGTGGTTGAGCACCTGCCTTTGGCTCAGGTCATGATCCCGGGGTCTTGAGATCGAGTCCCCCATCAGGCTCCTCGCAGGGAGCTTGCATCTCCCTCTGCCTATGGCTCTGTCTCTCACTCTATGTCTCTCATGAATAAATTAATAAAATCTTCTAAAAAATAACATAATAAATTCATGGGTAAACATATAACTAAGACCCAGACATCATTCAGGTTGAAATTAGAAGAATCTAACATAATTATAGTACAGCCAAGGAAAAATAACTATCCTCCCCTCCTTAACAGTGAAGGATTTATCTGCTTTCTCAGTTTCCCTAGGTACTGGAGCAAAACTGAATCTCAAATACCACTCAGAGAAATCTTAGGGGCCCTGGCCATCTAATATTCCCATCCCTTTATATCTTGAGCCCATGCGGCACCTCTTCTCAGAATCTGGACCTGATTTCTACTGACCAAAAGAGAACTGCTCACAGCACAGGAGCCAGTGTTGCTCTGGAATGATTTGTGCATTAAATTCAATTGCACAGATCATAATCTTGAGTGTGCAAAATGTGCAAAAAAGAAAGATTCTGTGTCTGTTCTTAAGCTGTCAAGCTCCCATTCTTCCCAGTAAGGCCAAACTTGACTTTGTCAATTTCGATACCTAGGTGGTATCTGAGTTTTGGTGGCTGGGTCCTGTACTTTGGTGTGGAAGTGGTGATCTGTGGACAGTCCCAGCATTGGAGGAGGTGGGCTCCATTGTCATTAGATGTTGATTGGGCTCTACATCTGCTGCAGTAAATCCATGGGCCCAGCACTAAATGTTAAAAAGGTCAAAATTCTTGTCTAATAAACCCAACACTCTAAAAGGATGAGAGACACTAAACAAATAACCACACAACTACTGAGCTATAAATCAAAACCTGCTATAAAGTAATGGTATTTGTGGGGCAGCCCAGGTGGCTCAGCAGTTTAGCACCACCTTCGGCCTGGGGCATGATCCTGGATACCCAGGATCAAGTCCCACATTGGGCTCCCTGCAGGGAGCCTGCTTCTCCTTCTGCCTGTGTCCTCTGCCTCTCTCTCTCTCTCTCTCTCTCTCTCTGTCTCTCTTTGTCTCTCAAGAATAAATAAATAAAATCTTTTAAAAAAAAAAAGTAATGGTATTTGTTATATTGGTGACTTTGTCCAGCCAAATACCTGACCCTCACTGGCCCTTTAGAAATGTTCATTCAGTATGAACTCATAAACAGTTCAACACATGGCTGACAGAGGACAAGAGTTATAGAGTAACCCTAAATTATGCAATGTAGTCTGTTTCAGCAGGAAGAGGTGACATGAGTTCAAGTTTTAGTTCAAACATAATAAAAGGTTTAGAGTTTGCTGGATGGGACTGCTTACTCTTTTCCTTCTTAGTGGTTGTGCTTAAATGGTTCTTACCTCTTGTCTATGAGAGGTATTGAGGTTGTATATGTTTAGAGACTTCATCATGGATTCTAATTGGAGCCTGCAGTGTTTATCCAGCTGTGTAAACAGGGAGAGGAACAGGACCATCACACCTCACTTCTCTCTACCCTCATGGGATATAACACCATAGGATGAGAACTCACTTGTCCTCCTTCTGGTGGGAAGAATTTGTCTCTAAATGGTTCCCTAAGTAGAGTAGAGTGCGTTATAGTTCAATAAAAGCTAAAACCCTAAAAAAAACAAACAGCAGCAGTAAGGAGAGCTCATATCTTCCTTACAAATACAATGTGTTTATAAAATTTAGTTGGGACTTCCAGGTAGAATCAGGACAAGAGAGGAGAGTGAAGCATTCCACTTGAGGGCCAAATTGCCAAAAATCTAACTAATCATATATATGATACACTTGATTTGAATACAATATTTTTAAAGTCAATATTAAATCAATAAGGGTTAAAATACCAACATTTAAATAAAGACACGTTTACTAGGTGAACTTAATGTGAGTATTTCAGTACAAAAAAAACAACGAGAGGGAGAAACCTAGGGAATAATTCCAGGAGTTCCACCAATAGGAGTTAGTGACCAATAGCAGTTTCCAGACAAAGAATAGAAACAATGAGAACACAGGGACGCCTAAGTGACTCTGACTGTTAGTGTCCGACTTGATTTTGGCTCAGGTCATGATCTCAGTGTTGAGATCAAGCCCCATGTCTGGCTCCCCGATGGCATGGACCCTGCTTGGGATTATCTCTCAGCCTCCCTCTGCCCCCTCCCCTTACTGCTTGCATGCATGTTCTATCTTTGTCTCTCAAAAAGAGAAAGAAAAGAAAGAAAGAAAGAAAGAAAGAAAGAAAGAAAGAAAGAAAAAGAAAGAAAGAAAGAAAGAAAAAGAAGGAGGGGGAGGGAGGAGGAAGAGGAGTATGAAGAATGAAGATAAGGAAGGAAAAGAAGAACGAAAGAAAAAGAATTCATACACCGACCCCTCCTCTACCTCCCTCCCTCCCCCTCCTACTCTCCCTCCTCCCTTCCTCCCTCCTCCTCCCTCCCCCCTCCCTCCCTCCCTCCCTCCCGCCCTCCCCCCTCCCTCCCCTCCCCCTCCTCCCTCCCTCCCTCCCTCCCCTCCTCCCCTCCTCCTTCCTCCCTCCCCTCCCTCCTCCCGCCCCCTCCCTCCCTCCCCTCCTCCGTCCGTTCCTCTCCCTCCGCTCCCTCCCTCCCGCCTCCCTCCTCCTCCCTCCTCCTCCTCCGCCCTCCTCCTCGCCGTCCTCCTCCCCTTCCTCACTCCTAGCCCTTGCACTCCTCTCTCTCCTCCCCCTCCCTCCCCTCCGCCGTCCTCCCTCCCTCCTCTCGCTCCCGCCCCTCCCGCCCCCACCCCCCCCCTTCCCGTCTAATAGACAGAAAACTATCTCTGGACTCAAGCAACAGTCTCCAGAAAGAAAGGTCAATATACAACGTTGTCCAATATACAGCTCCAGGACACATGGGCAAATTACATTTAGATATAAATTTGTTAAAAACTATATAAAATCAGAATGCAGTTCCTCAACCACACTGGCCACATTTCAAGTGTGCCATAGCCTCATGTAGCTGGAGGCAACCATATTGGATAAGACACATAGAGAACATTGCATCATTGCAGAAAGCCTCTTGTGAGCCCCTGGATGGCTCAGTCAATTCAGTTTTTGACTCTTGTTTTGGCTCAGTTGCCATCTCAGGGTCGTGGAACTGAGCCCTCAGTCAAGCCTGGCACTCAGCAGGGAGTTTGCTTGGGATTCTCTTTCTCACTCTCTTTCTCTCTCTGAAAAAAAAAAAATGTATTAATTAAAAAAAAAAACTCTTTGATAGCTCTGCCTAGAATAATGCATGACAGGAGAAACACGAAGGCACACCTCATGAACTTTCAGAACACCAAGGACAAAAAGAAGATTCCAAATGTTTGCAGAGAGAGTGAGGAGAGCAAGACACAGGTCCCATGCAAAGAATCAGAAACCAGAAGGGCACTGATCTTCTCAACAGTGATACTAGATACAAGTCTCTATGTCTTCAAGTTCACAGAGAAAATTCCAGCCCACCTAAAAGTCTATACTCAAATCATCCATCAAGTAAGTGAGTAGAGCAGAGATATATTCAGACATGCACATACTTAGGAAAAACTTACTTCTCTGCATCATTCTTCTGAAAACAACAGGAAGTCTCTGCCAAAATGAGGGAGAACATCAGAAAGAGATCAGAAAGAGTGAGGCCACCACTAGTTTTTTTTATAACCACTGTAGTTAGTACTGTACAACTCTCTAAAGCATGTACATCTATACATTTGATTTTTAAAAATAAATTTTTAGCCTCAGACCAGGTATCAGCTCCTCTCAACCCTCTTTGGTGACAAGTGTTCCTTCTCTGTACTCTCAAAGCATCATGCCTGACCTTCCACCATACTGAAACTGTCTATTCCTGGGTCTGAATTTTCCCCACCAACAGGGCCCATTTGGACCTGATCTGGAGCACTAAGTAAAAAATGTTTGTGGATCTAAACAAAAGCCGGAGCAAGAACCTTCCTGGTGACCTCTAAGGCATGTTTGAGGTTCAGATGAACTTTAGATAGCCGGTATTGGGAAATGCCCAAGTGACAAAATGATAGAGCTACTTGGTGAAGTCCATGTGCTGTTTCCAATATATGTTTCACAAACAGTCACAATGTTTTACTGAAGGTCCAACTATGAGTTCAGCAGTGTGTAGTCTCCTCGAGGATAGTTGTGGGGTCAACATTAGTCACAAAGCCATCCCTATCCTTTGGGGGCCTATGGGCTCCATCCCAGCATTGGAACTAATGAGCTTGTCTGAAAGCAGCTCAACCTAGTGAGTGAGGCCACAGGTCAGACGGCTCCATCATTCCCATTCTCTTACCTTGAGCATGTCATTAACTTCTCCATGCCTCAGGTTTTTCAGAGGGTTGTTAGGAGGATTAAATAATAAATCTGTAAAATTAAGGCCTTGGACTCAAATAGTGAGAGTCTTTCCAGCTCTCTGATTCTTTCATCTTTGTTAATCAATCAAGTGTGTTATGGTTCCAACTGCAGAAATGAGAGACACACTGCTTCTGAAAACAAACAGATACTGAAAGAAAATGTAACCTTTTAACTTTTCATCTTTGACATTATTGTCCCCATGAGATGTTTCCTGTGGTGACAGTGGGGAGGGAGATTTCTTGTTCCCATAAAACAACTTCTTGGTCTCACTTAGGTAATGAGATTTTCCAAGTTCAGTCTTTCTGATCTTATCCCCCACTGCCCTTTCCCTGCTCCTCCCAGAATGAGCTCAGGATGTTCCTGGCTGGGAAGGTGGGCCTCAGAACCTCTCTCTGCCCTGGGCCTTACAGTGACACTTGCTTCCTGCTCTGGTTCTACAAAGGTCCTTATGATCTGTGACTATATCCGTGGTTCTATCAGTCCTGGGAGTTGCCCCCGCTGACCTGGGCCCTTCTCACTGGCACCCAGGATCCAGCCCCACCCTCCACCCAGCTTTGATGAGAGTGCAGGATCACTGCTGTAGGTCTCTTTGTCCTCCTGTGGTGGTCATGTACCGGCTCACAGACTCTCCCCATAGATCCTGGTGTAAGCTGAATTGTGTCCCCTCCCAATCTGTATGTTGATGTCTAACTCCCAGCAATTCAAAATGTGACTGCAGTTGGAGATGTGGCCTTTAAGAAGGAAATCAAAGTTAAATGAGATCTCTAGCATGGGCCCTAATCCAACATGAAGAGATAAGAACACAGACATCCACAGAGGGCAGACCATGTGAAGACACAGGAAGAGGATGGCCATCTGCAAGCCATGGAGAGAGGCTTTGGAAGGAGCCAAACTTGCTGAACCCATAATCTTGGACTTTCAGCCTCCAGAAATGTGACAGAATAAATTTCCATTTTTGGAGCTCCCCAGTTGGTGGTACTTTTTACAATAGGCCAACAAACTAAAACTGATCCATTCTTCTCTCGTGGGCTAGAGCAGGGGGCATGAGGCTCACTGGTTGTACAGTAATTATGTTTCAGTCTCTCGAATTAATTTATGAGATCCTCCTGTGTAGGAATCACAACTTCCTCATTTCTATATTCTTGGGGCCTAAGAGTGCTGTAACTGGCATGGTAATTTCAAAGGCAAAAGATGGAATAATCTTTTTTTGCACAATCACCTTCAAATATCAGTAAAATGGAGAGTACAGAAGTCACATACTCTGTAAACAGACCCACTAATTAACCATCAGTACCAGTTCTGGTTGCATAACAGAAAGGGTCATGAGGCTTAAAGATGTTATCCCCTTGCAAGTCACTGGAATAGGGAAGGTCAAGCTTTGGCCCATGTGGCCACAGCCTTGACAACATTGATACCTAGAGTTGATGACTTCAAGCCAGTACTTCCCTCTGGCTCTTAATTCAAGATGAGTCAATTCACCGAAACTGAAAGACATTAAGATCTAGCATACTCTATCACTCTCATTTTTCTGTTAGAGATAGAGGCATAACTCCACAGAAATGGAGAAAACACTAAAGTGGCCTTTTGGAAAAGCCTGCCAAAGCACTAATTATGCCCACAGAATGGGGGCAGCGGAGTGGGCCAAGAAAGGACAATGCAGGGGTTAGTTAGGTGTCAGGGCAGGATATAAGCCCTGATTTAAAATAGTAAAGTGCGTTTACAGAAATATCCTTCTTCATATCACAGAGGTAAGAGGTGGGGGAAGAACTGAAATACCAGAAACTATCCTCAGGAATCCAGTGACTGAGTCATTCAGCAAATGTTGATCCGTGCTAAACTGGGTGACTTCAGGGCAGCCCAGGTAGCTCAGCAGTTTAGCGCTTCCTTCAGCCCAGGGCATGATCCTGGAGACCCAGGATCGAGTCCCACGTCGGGCTCCCTGCATGGGGCCTGCGTCTCCCTCTGCCTGTGTCTCTGCCTCTCTTTCTCTCTGTGTCTCTCATGAATACATAAATAAAATTTTAAAAATAAAAATAAAAAATAAACTGGGTGACTTCATTTGCTTCTGTAACTCACAAGAGCCTGCTCAGGAAATGTGAATCTCAGGGACAACGGACAGCAGTGTTAGTAGCTTGCCTCATGCCTGGAATCCCATCAGAGCATCATCTGCATTAATACCTTCAGTCCTCACAAGTTCCCCCAATAGGTGTTATTATCATCTCTGCATCACAGATAGGGAAACTGAGGCTCCCCAGGTGGAATAACTAGATCCTCCAGCTCTTTTTGGCAGAACTGGCTAATGAATCCAAGAAGAGTCTGCCCCTCAACCAGCAGAGTCTACTGGTGGCGGGAATCTTCATCCTCCCAAGAGAATAGCTGCTTTAACCTTAACCCTTTATGTGTATATACAAAAACCCCATATATATACACACACACAAACACACCCATACACACAACACACTCCCCTGTACACACACATCTTGTACATACAAATGCACACAATCCTGTAGACAGATACACAAACCTATACACACACACACACACCTGTACATATACACTCACCTGGACACACACACATACAAACCACCACCACCACTTCTGTCCCTGCCCAGCAAGCCCAATTGACAGTCAACCCTGGACAGTCTGCAGAGTTCTTTGCTGTGGCATCCAAGAGTTCCCAATTCCTCTGTTTCTGTATCAGTCATTACGCTGAAACAAACATGTGGTGTGTGTGTGTGTGTGTGTGTGTGTGTGTGTGTATAATGAGTGCAATGACAGCTCAGAATATATTCACAATGATCTTGCTGACTTCAATGATGTTGAAAGCAGAATAAATATAAATCCAGAATAAATATATATAAATATATATTAAATAAATATAAATTGTATACACACACACACACACACACACACAATGGAATATTACCCAGCCATTAGAAAGGACGAATAACCTGCCATTTGCTTCAACGTGGATGGAACTGGAGAGTATTATGCTGAGTGAAGTAGGTCAATAGGAAAAGGACAAACATATGGTTTCACTGATATAGGGAATATAAAAAATAATGAAAAGGATTATAGGGGAAAGGAGAGAAAATGAGTGGGAAAAATCAGGGAGGATGACAGAACATGAGAGACTCCTAACTCTGGAAAATGAACAAGGAGTGGAAGGGGGGGGGGCGGGGGGATGGGGTAACTGGGTGACAGACACTGAGGAGGTCACTGGATGGGATGAGCACTGGATGTTATACTATATGTTGGCAAATTGAACTCCAATAAAAAATATACAAAAAAATAAATTAATTTAAAAAATAAATGAGTGGAATAAATCAATGATTTTATCTCAGAATCTTTTGGTGAAGAATTCAGAAGTGACTTGGTTGAGTAGTTCTGACCAGAGTCTTTAAAGCCATAATCTGCATGCTGGACCGAGCTGGAACCCACTTCAAGGGTAACTCACTTATGGGCCTGGCAGGTCAGCACCAACCATGGCAGGATATCTCCAGTGCACGGTATGTGGTTGTGACTATCCTCACAACATGGCAGCTGGCTTTCCAGAGCAAGTGACCAAATAGGGCAAGGTGGAAGCATCTTTGTCCCTTATGAATTAGCCACAGTCACACTCTGATATGTCCACAGTATCCCCCCGATTACCAGGCCAGCCCTGTTCATGGGGTGGAGAATATACACCATGAGGAAAGAGACACTGGCATGCTCTTCAAAGCTGGCTACGCCTACAACCACAATGTTGCTCTACTGAGAGGTAAGCTGGGGGCACAAAGCCTTGATATGAAGGAGGCCCTGCACTTAACAGGTGCCCAGTAAAGTCGGCCCTCTCCCTTCTTCCTTTTGACCTGATCCATGAGACTTTAAGGGCCACCCCTGCTTAGACACCAACACTCCTTTCTCTGACCTCACCCACAACCCCACTGCTACCCCCATGACTTACAGGAAATAAAAGGTGATAACTTCCAGTTTCCCACAGTTGGCAACTCTCTTCTGGGTCCTATACATCTGGCTGCACTGAAATGAAGGAGGGCTATTCCAGTGATTTAATGTGGCATAATAACCACCCAAAGGATTGGATAATCTTTTATTTTACTTACGAATCTGGGGTTGACTGGACTCAGTGGGGCAGCCCTTACTTGGAGTCTCAGGTGTTTGCAGAAAGACTAGGGCTGAGGTCATCCTGAAGGCTCTCTTCACAAGTCTCAGTTGGATAGATTCAAACAGCTGGGCCTGGAATGCCTCAAGCTCCCCAGATATTTGTCTTACTAGATACATACAAAGATGATAGGTGGGTAGATAGATAGACAGATAGTTAGAGATAGACATGACAGATAAAAGGGTGAATATGGATAGATGATAAAGAGATAGAGATAGGTAACTAGATGATAGATATGGAATCCTATATACTTACATAGAGACTTCCACTAAAACACTTACAAAAAAGGATTTGCATCTTCAAACAAGATTCTATAGAGAGGACAATTATTGACTCTCTTCTTCTGCTGGATGTAGGAACTTTTTTAAAAATAAATTTGTTTTTTATTGGTGTTCAATTTACCAACATACAGAATAACACCCAGTGCTCATCCCGTCAAGTGCCCCCCTCAGTGCCCGTCACCCATTCACCCCCACCCCCGCCCTCCTCCCCTTCCATCACCCCTAGTTCCTTTCCCAGAGTTAGCAGTCTTTATGTTCTGTCTCCCTTTCTGATATTTCCCACACATTTCTTCTCCCTTCCCTTATATTCCCTTTCACTATTATTTATATTCCCCAAATGAATGAGAACATACACTGTTTGTCCTCCGATTGACTGACTTCACTCAGCATAATACCCTCCAGTTCCATCCACGTTGAAGAAAATGGTGGGTATTTGTCGTTTCTAATGGCTGAGGAATATTCCGTTGTATACATAAACCACATCTTCTTTATCCACTCATCTTTCGATGGACACCGAGGCTCCTTCAATAGTTTGGCTATTGTGGACATTGCTGCTAGAAACATCGGGGTGCAGGTAACCCGGCATTTCATTGCATCTGAATCTTTGGGGTAAATCCCCAACAGTGCAATTGCCTGGTCATAGGGAAGGTCTATTTTTAACTCTTTGAGGAACCTCCACACAGTTTTCCAGAGTGGCTGAACCAGTTCACATCCCCACCAACAGTGCAAGAGGGTTCCCCTTTCTCTGCATCCTCTCCAACATTTGTGGTTTCCTGCCTTGTTAATGTTCCCCATTCTCACTGGTGTGAGGTGGTATCTCATTGTGGTTTTGATTTGTATTTCCTTGATGGCCAGTGATGCAGAGCATTTTCTCATGTGCATGTTGGCCATGTCTATGTCTTCCTCTGTGAGATTTCTCTTCATGTCTCTTGCCCATTTCATGATTGGATTGTTTCTTTCGTGTTGAGTTTAAGAAGTTCTTTATAGATCTTGGAAACTAGCCCTTTCTCTGATACGTCATTTGCAAATATCTTCTCCCATTCTGTAGGTTGTCTTTTTGTTTTGTTGACTGTATCCTTTGCTGTGCAGAAGCTTATTAATCTTGATGAAGTCCCAATAGTTCATTTTTGCTTTTGTATCTTACAAGAAGTTACTGTGGCTGCATTCAAAAAGGGTGTTGCCTGTGTTCTCCTCTAGGATTTTGATGGAATCTTGTCTCACATTTAGATCTTTCATCCATTTTGAGTTTATCTTTGTGTATGGTGAAAGAGAGTGGTCTAGTTTCATTCTTCTGCATGTGGATGTCCAATTTTCCCAGCACCATTTATTGAAGAGACTGTCTTTCTTCCAATGGATAGTCTTTCCTCCTTTATTGAATTTATCTGTTTATCTGTTTTTGTGCCAGTACCTTTATCGAATTTATCTCCTTTATCTGTTTTTGTGTCAGTACCACACTGTCTTGATGACCACATCTTTGTAGTACACCCTGAAATCCGACATTGTGATGCCCCCAGCTACGGTTTTCTTTTTTAATATTCCTCTAGCTATTCAGGGTCTTTTCTGATTCCACACAAATCTTTAGATGATCTGTTCCAACTCTCTGAAGAAAGTCCATGGTATTTTGATAGGGATTGCATTAAATGTGTAAATTGCCCTGGGTAGCATTGACATTTTCACAATATTAATTCTGCCAATCCACGAGCTTGGAATATTTTTCCATCTCTTTGTGTCTTCCTCAATTTCTTTCAGAAGTGTTCTGTAGTTTTTAGGGTATAGATCCTTTACCTCTTTGGTTAGGTTTATTCCTAGGTATCTTATGCTTTTGGGTGCAATTGTAAATGGGATTGACTCCTTAATTTCTCTTTCTTCAGTCTCATTGTTAGTGTAGAGAAATGCCACTGACTTCTGGGCATTGATTTTGTATCCTGCCACACTGCTGAATTGCTGTATGAGTTCTAGCAATCTTGGGGTGGAAGCTTTTGGGTTTTCTGTGGACAGTGTCATGTCATCTGTGAAGAGGGAGAGTTTGACTTCTTCTTTGCCAATTTCAATGCCTTATATTTCTTTTTGTTGTCTGACTGCTGAGGCTAGGACTTCTAATACTATGTTGAAGAACAGTGGTGAGAGTGGACATCCCTGTCTTGTTCATGATCTTAGGGGAAAGGCTCCCAGTGTTTCCCCATTGAGAATGATATTTGCTGTGGGCTTTTTGTAGTTGTCTTTTAAGATGCTGAGGAATGTTCCCTCTATCCCTACACTCTGAAGAGTTTTGATCAGAAATGGATGCTGTATTTTGTCAAATGCTTTCTCTGCATCTATTGAGAGGATCATATGGTTCTTGTTTTTTCTCTTGATGATATGATGAATCACACTGATTGTTTTACAAGTGTTGAACCAGCCTTGCATCCCAGGGATAACCCTACTTGGTCATGGTGAATAATCTTCTTAATGTATTGTTGTATCCTATTGGCTAGTATCTTGTTGAGAATTTTTGCATCCGTATTCATCAGGGATATTGGTCTATAATTCTCCTTTTTGGTGGGGTCTTTGTCTGGTTTGGGAATTAAGGTGATGCTGGCCTCATAGAAGGAGTTTGGAAGTATTCCATCTCTCTCTTTCTTTCTTTCTTTCTTTCTTTCTTTCTTTCTTTCTTTCTTTCTTCTTTCTTCTTTCTCTCTATCTTTCCAAACACCTTTAGTAGATTGGTATGGTTTCTTTAAACGTTTGATAGAATTCCCCTGGGAAGCCATCTGGCCCTGGAATTTTGTGTCTTGGGAGGTTTTTGATGACTGCCTCAATTTCCTCCCTGGTTATTGGCCTTTTCAGGTTTTCTATTTCTTCCTGTTCCAGTCTTGGTAGTTTGTGGTTTTCCAGAAATGCATCCATTTCTTCTAGGTTGCCTAATTTATTGACATATAGCTGCTCATAATATGTTTTTAAAATCGTTTGTATTTCCATGGTGTTGGTGGTGATCTCTCCTTTCTCATTCATGATTTTATTAGAGTCTTTTCTCTCTTCTTTTTAAGAAGGCTGGTTAATGGTTTATCTATCTTCTAATTCTTTCAAAGAACCAACTACTGGTTTTGTAGATCTGTTCCACAGTTCTTCTGGTCTCTAGTTCATTGAGTTCTGCTCAAATCTTTACTAATTCTCTTCTTCTGCTGGGTGCAGGATCTATTTGCTGTTTTTTTCTCCAGCTCCTTTAGGTGCAAGGTTAGCTTTTGTATTTGAGTTCCTTCCAGTTTTTGGATGGATGCTTGTATTGTGATATATTTCCCCCTCAGGACTGCTTTTTGCTGTATTTTGAATGGTTGTATCTTCATTCTCATTAGTTTCTATGAATCTTTTTAATTCTTCCTTAATTTCCTGGTTGAAATTTTCATTTTTTAGTAGGGTGGTCCTTAACCTCCACGTGCTTGAAATCCTTCCAAACTTCTTCTTGTGATTTAGTTCTAATTTCAAAGCATTATGGTCTGAGAATATGCAGGGGACGATCTCAATCTTTTGGTATCGGTTAAGACCTGATTTGTGACCCAGTATGTGGTCTATTCTGGAGAAAGTTCCATGTGCACTGGAGAAGAATGTGTATTCAGTTGCGTTTGGATGTAAAGTTCTATAAATATCTGTGAAATCCATCTGGTCCAGTGTATCATTTAAAGCTCTTGTTTCTTTGGAGATGTTATGCTTAGAAGACCTGTCGATTGTAGAAAGCGCTAGATTGAAGTCACCAGGTATAAGTGTATTATTATCTAAGTATGTCTTAACTTTGGTTATTAATTGATTGATATACTTGGCAGCTCCCACGTTCAGGGCATAAATATTCATGATTGTTAGGTCCTCTTGTTGGATAGATCCTTTAAGTATGATATAGTGTCCCTCTTCATCTCTTACTACAGTCTTCGGGATAAACTTTAGTTTATCTGATATAAGGATGGCTACCCCTGCTTCCTTTTGAGGGCCATTTGAATGGTAAATGGTTCTCCAACCTTTATTTTCAGGCTGTAAGTGTCCTTCTGTCTAAAATGAGTCTCTTGTAGACAGCAAATAGATGGGTCTTGTTTTTTTATCCAGTCTGAAACCCTGCACCTTTTGATGGGGTCATTAAGCCCATTCATGTTCAGAGTTACTATTGAAAGATATGAATTTAGCGTCATCATGATACCGATTCAGTCCCTGTTCTTGAGGATTGATCCCTTGGACTTCTTTCTTTTACGGAGTCCCCCTTAATATTTCTTGGAGAACTGGTTTGGTGGTCACATATTCTTTCTGTTTCTGCCTATCTTGGAAGCTCTTCTATTCTAAATGAGAGCCTTGCTGGATGAAGTATTCTTGGCTGCATGTTCTTCTCATTTAGATGCTGAATATACCCTGCCAGCTCTTTCTGGCCTGCCAGGTCTCTGTGGAAAGGTCTGCTATTAATCTATTATTTCTCCCCATAAAAGTTAGAGATTTCTTGTCTCTTGCTGCTTTAAGGATTTTCTCTTTATCTTTGGAATTTGCAAGCTTCACTATTAAATGTCGAGGTGTTGAGCGGTTTTTATTGATTTTGGGGGGGGGGGATCTCTCTATTTCCTGGATCTAAATGCCTGTTTCCCTTCCCAGATTAGGAAAGTTTTCAGCTATGATTTGTTCAAATACATATTCTGGACCTCTGTCCCTTTCGGCGCCCTCAGGAACCCCAATTAAAAGTAGATTTTTCCTTCTGAGGCTGTCATTTATTTCCCTTAACCTATCCTCATGATCTCTTGTTTTTCTCTTTTTCCTCAGTTTCCCTCTTTGTCATCAACTTGTCTTCTACGTCACTCACTTGTTCTTCTACCTCGTTAACCCTCGTCGTTAGGACCTCTAGTTTAGATTGCATCTCATTTAATTTATTTTTTATTTCTGCCTGATTAGATTTAAATTCTGCAGTCATGAAGTCTCTTGAGTCCTTTATGCTTTTTTCTAGAGCCACCAGTAGCTTTATAATTGTGCTTCTAAATTGGCTTTCTTACATTAAATTGTAATCCAAATTTTGTAACTCTGTGGGAAAGAGGACTGTTTCTGATTCTCTCTTTTGAGGTGAGTTTTTCCTTCTAGTCATTTTGTTCAGTGCAGAGTGGCCAAAAACAAGTTGTACTGGAAAAAGGAGAAAAGGAGAGAAAGAAAAAAAAGAAAAACAAAGGCGGAGGGGGGGCAAACAGAAAACAAAAAACAAGGGGGAGTATCCTCTGATTCTATATACTGTAAATCCCTCGACTCCCCTGGAACTTTCCAGTACTGCTTGGTCAATAACTTGCTTTTCCCCTGTCCTTCCAGCTGGTCTTCTGAGGGAGGGGCCTGCTGTGCTGATTCTCAGGTGTGAGCACTTGGGGGAGCTGCTCAGCCCCCTGCCTGGTGCAGGGCTCAGTGGGAGTTGTTTATCCTGTGAGGCCCCAGGAGGAACAACAACAGTGGCAGCGGCCAGCTCTCCAGCTCTGGAGTCAGCTCCAGCAGTAACTACCGCAGCTCTCAGTGTGCAGAGGCCTGGATGCTCCACGGGTGGGGCAGGGGCGCTGATCTGCACGGCTCAGAGCCGCCCAGCGGCAGGAGCGTCCTGGCTGTTCTGTGCTCTCCCAGCCTCTGCCTGTTCCGGGGGAGCGCCGGATCCTGGGCTGTGGCCCCCCACGCCCTGGGCTCCGGCGCCTGCGCTGCTGGAATCGAGCTGCTGGGGCCCCGCAGCCCCCTCCGCGTGGAGCCACGCCTCCGGAGCTGCTCCCGGGCTCCACCTTGTACACGCTGCAGGCCTTAAGGGAGCTCGGCCGCAGTGTGTGGCGTGCTCTCCTCCCGGGGCACAGGAGCTCTCTTAGTGTCCCTGGGAGCCTGAGGGCATCTCCGCCCCTCCTGGGGTCCTGCTCCAACTCCCTGCAAGCACCTTTCCGACCGGGAAGATTGGTGAAGCTTCTGCTTCTCCGGTCGGGGCTTTCCTGTCCTGGGGACATTTGCCCCACAGCCTTAGCCTTCTCCTCGCGGGGCCCCTCCCCCTTGGATGCTTTTTATTTCTTTATTTTTTTCCCCATTTTCTTACCTTCATAGAAGCGCGAATTCTTCTCACTGTAGCATTCCAGCTGTTCTCTCTTTAAATCTCAGGCCGAATTTGTAGGTTTTCAGGATGAATTGGTGGGGACAGGTGACTTGGGGACTCTACTCCTCTGCCATCTTGCCCCTCCTCCCCACGTGTCCTCCTTAATGACTGTCACCCAGTTATCCCATTCCCCCACCCACCTCCCCTTCAGCAACCCTCAGTTTGTTTCCCAGATTTAAGAGTCTCTCAGAGTTTGTCTTCCTCTCTGACTTTGCCCTATTCAGTTCCCCCTCCTTCTCTTATGGTCCCTTGCATTATTTTTTTATATTCCATATATGAGTGAAACCATATTACATATATATATAATATATATCATATATAATTATATGTTATATATTATTATATATTATATCATACTATATCATTATATGATATAATGATTATATCATTATACATTATATCATATATAATTATATATTATATCATATATAATTATCATTTTTTTAATTTTCAATTGACTTATTTCACTTATACTCTCCACTTCCATCCACATCAGTGTAAATGGTAAGTATTCATCCTTTGTAATGACTGAGTAGTATTCCACATATATAATACTATATATATAATTTTTATCCATTTATCTGTTGAAGGACATCTCAGTTCCTTCCACAGTTTGGCTATTGTGGACATTGCTTCTATGAACATTGGGGTGCAGATGCCCCTTTGTTTCACTACATCTGTATCTTTGGTTTAAATACCCAGTGGTGCAATTGCTGGGTCATAAGGTAACTGTATTTTTAACTTCTTGAGGAAGCTCCATAATGTTTTCCAAAGTGGCTATACCAGCTTGCGTTCTCAGAGTGAGAGGGTGCCCCTTTCTCCACATCCTTGCTAACATTTGCTGTTTCCTCTCTTGTTAATTTCAGCCATTTGACTGGTGTAAAGTGGTATCTCATTGTGGTTTTGATTTGTATTTCCCTGATGACAAATGTTATGGAGTATTTTTTCATGTGCTTATTGGCCATTTGTATGTCTTCTTTGGAGAAATGTCTGTTCATGTCTTCTGTTCATTTCTTGACTGGATCGTTTGTTTTTTAGGTGTTGAATTTGATAAGTTCTTTATAGATATTGGATAATAGCCCTTTATCTAATATATCATTTGCAAATATCTTCTCCCATCCCATGGATTGCCTTTTAATTTTGTTGACTGTTTCCTTAGCTGTGCAAAAGCTTTTGATCTTGATGAAGTCCCAATAGTTCGTTTTTGTTTTTGTTTCCTTTGTCTTTGAAGACATATCTAACAAGAAGTTGCTGTAGTCGAGGTCAAAGAGGTTGCTGCCTATGTTCTCTTCTAGGATTTTTATGAATTCCTGGCTCACATGTAGGTCTTTCATCCATTTTGAGTTTATCTTTGTGTATGGTGTAAAAGAATGGTATAGTTTCATTCTTCTCATGTGCCTGTCCAATTTTCCCAACACCATTTATTGAAGAGACTGCCTTTTTTTCCTTTGGACATTCCTTTCCGCTTTGTCAAAGATTAGTTGATCATAGAGATGAAAGTCCATTTCCGGGTTCTCTATTCTGTTCCATTGATCTATGTATCTGTTTTGTGCCAGTATCATGCTGTCTTGATGTTCACAGCTTTGTAATATAGCTTGAAATCAGGCATTGTGATGCCCCCAGTTTTGGTTTTCTTTTTCAACATTCTGGTTCCATATACATTTTAGGATTATTTATTCCAGCTCTGTGAAAAATGTCAGTGGTATTTTGATAGGGATTGCATTAAATATGTAGAATGTACTGGGTAGCATAGACATTTTCACAATATTTATTATTCCAATCCATGAATATGGAATGTTTATCAATCTCTTTGTGTCTTCCTCAATTTCTTTCATAAGTGTTCTGTAGTTTTAGAGTACCAATTCTTTGCCTCTTTGGTTAGGTTATCTATCATAGTTATCTTATGGTTATTGGCTATAGTTATCTTATGGTTTTTGGTACAGTTGTAATTGGGATCAATTCCTTAATTTCTCTTTCTTCTCTCTCATTGTTAATGTATAGAAATGCAACTGATTTCTGTGCATTGATTTTATATCCTGCCACATTGCTGAATTGCTGTATGAGAACTAGCCATTTTGGGATGGAGTCTTATGGGTTTTCCACATTAAGTATCATGCCAGATGCACTCTGAGAAGGTCACCTTCCAGGGATAGCTTGAACCTAATAATTAGGTGTTGTTTGCTGTGAGGTAGGTTTGGGGGTAAGTGACTCCAATCCTGACTTGTTTTTTCTTTTTTATAACTTTAAGAACCTTGACTTTGTAGAAGAATACACACCAGCTACAGATTAGGAGTAGGTATTCCTCAACTTCAGTTTGTCTGACTTTTTTCAGGATTTCTTTCAGGTTTGCCTCCTTGGCAAGCATATCCCAGAGGTGCCACTGAGTTTTTCTCACTGCATCTTATAGGGTGATTTGCCATCATTTCCTCCTGTTCCTGATGATGCTTACTGGTCAACTAGGGCTCCACTGTATGAGTTGCTCTTTCCTTTTGGTAACTCGTGAGTGTTTCAGCATTAGTACTCTGAAACTGTGTGAGTGTCCTCATCAATTGTAATCTATCTCTGTATTTATCTCCACCTTTGTGTATTTGTTTTCCTATTTTATTCAAGGGGTTATAATCTCTTCTTATTGTTAGTTATCATGATACCCAAATCATGCTTTATGGGTGGGTGAAGCCCCTCAAGCTGGCTCTGCATTCCTTGGACATGTCCCTATCACTGTGTAGCACAACCTGCTCCAAGTTCATCATGTGCTGTCTCAGAGTGGAATCAGCCATGTATCTGAGAAGCTCTAGTTCTTTTTAGTGGAAAATGACATTTATAAGCCAAGATTTGGATACAAGGTGTTCTTAAGGCTCTTACAAAGTCACCGTTTCTAAGAACTATCTGTGGAGAGAGGTAGGGGAAATGTGTTTTTACACACAGAGACAAACATTTCTACCAATCTATCATCTATCTATAGAAAAGCAGGACTTTACATTGACACCCTCACTTTCAATCTCTGACTATATAGGCTTCTTTTGGTTTTCTCCCTTTCCAAATCAATGACTCCCTACTCTTACGGTAAGAAACTCCTGAAACAATTTATCATTAATATATTTACTTATTTGATAAATCCCCCTCCATGTAACTAATCCCTACTCCATCCCTCAACACTCATGAATACCCCCACAATTTTACTTGGGTTCTATACACTGTATTTAGGCTCTGGGGGCTCTTACCAGCCACGCCTCCATATGGACACCCTTCTCACCTAGCTTGGGCTCCCACAGCCATGCCAGAATGCTCCATGTGGACACACTCCATGTGGACCCCCTCCCCACCCTACTCAGTCTCTAACTTGGAGTCAGGTCACTGTGACTCGCTTCTCTGTCCCTGACCTCCAATGTGAGGCTACCCTCTCGCCTGTGCCCCACCTATGGCTTAAGGACTGAATTATCTAGGAAGGAAAACAAAGGAAAAGGAGAGGAGAAGCGAAAGAAGGGGCTGGAAGGGAGAGTTGGAAAGGAAGAATCCTATTCATCTTCTGATACCAGCTGAAACAGACAAATGCTTTTAGCCTTTCTTCCCAAACAACTGGACAACCAACCGTCTCTTATTTGATGTTCATTGTGTCAGGACAGTTGGGAGCTGAGGCTGGAACACAAAGACAAATATGTTCGCTGCCTACCAGAACAGCAGGGAAGAGGACACGAAAATATTAAATCAAAACTAATAATATAATACCAAGTGCCTCAATCAAGAGATATAAAAAAAACATGTGATCCAAAACCTGTAGAATTAAACTAGAAATATACATTCTGAGCAATAGGCAAAGTCACAGTAGATTAACTCTCACCTATCTTAACTGAGCACATCGGAGTTCTGAACAAGCTCCATTCACCCAGGGACTGTAATGGTCAAAGCATTCATTCACTGGCTCTTACTCATCAGTTCTATAGATTCCCCCCTTAATGTGGATGAAGCCATGTTAATACTTTTGTAAAGAGATGTTGATTGACTTGCTAAGTGTAATATTCAATGTAGAATATTCCAAATAAGACATGTGATATAAATGTCATTACCACCACCACCACAATAATTCCTGTTTCCATTAAAGTTTGTTGATAAAGTTATTGAGAAAGTTTTATTCTAGATCAACACTCAGGGTAGTAGATGGTACAAACTGGGGGTAGTCTGTGTGAAACAGATAAACTGTGTCTACATGTCTGGCACTTATGAGCTACTTCCTTTATTCCCCATAATATATAATGCTCTACACAGATACCAGAGAAAGCTAAATGAATGTGTGGAATCCCTAGTCATCTGTCACAGGTTGTACATGAAGCCCACCTTCATTTCTGTTCTGGTTTTTTTTTTTTTATGATAGTCACAGAGAGAGAGAGAGAGAGAGAGAGGCAGACACAGGCAGAGGGAGAAGCAGGCTCCGAGCACCAGGAGCCTGACATGGGATTCGATCCCGGGTCTCTAGGATCGCGCCCTGGGCCAAAGGCAGGCGCCAAACCGCTGCGCCACCCAGGGATCATTTCTGGGGTTTTTAATATATTTTTTATTGAAGTTTGATTTGCCAACATACATTGTAACACCCAGTGCTCATCCCGTCAAGTGCCCTCCTCAGTGCCCGTCAGTCACCCCATCCCCCCACCTGCCTCCCCTTCCACTATCCCTTGTACATTTCCCAGAGTTAAGAGTTTCTCATTCTGTGTCACCCTCTCTAATTTTTCCCACTCGTTTTCCCTTCTTTCCCCTACAACCCCTTTCACTATTTCTTATATTCCCTACATGAGTGAAACCACATAATCAAAGGAAATTGAGGTCTCTGGTGTTCTGGGATAGTTTCTTGAAGAACAAAAGGAAGTCCTTAGGGAAAGTCAGGCTCCATTTACACTCCCATCTCTTGGCTCAACCTTGAGAACAATGGGCTTTTCAGGTTGAATAATCCCTTGAGCATTTAATTTCAGGGGGATCTGCAACAGTTAAACAAGTATATGAGAAACGACCATGAAAATCCAGCTAACAACAGAAGCAAAGCAGGCAAGATATATGAAGGACAATAATGCATTACAAATATATAAATACTACTTATAGATTCATATATCTCTGATTCTTTAAAATTATTCTGTAAGTTGTCAAGACTGGAGTATGTAAGCATTCATCCATCACTCATTCAACAGAGTATCTACTGACCACCCACTCAGTACCAGGCTGGAGACAAACTCATATTGGTTTATATACTTTTATATTTAAATTTTAAGTAAAAAGGATGAGTATTTAAATTTAAGACAGATTCTTACCTATTATGGCAAACAATTTTGAAAAGTGAGAGAGATAATTTTGTATACGTTGAAGCTTGTAGGCCATCCTGAGTGTTTATTACACATTTTATCATATGAACATCTACACTGATAAACATCCTGTACTCTCTCCCATGGAAACATCCATCCATGATAACAGACTAGCATGGAAAGGGAGCACAGCCTGACTGGAGAAGGTGGAGCCAAGTAGCTAGGATGGCCTGGACCATGGGACTCCTTCACATCAGTCAGGCATGTTTCACACCAGTGACTCTCAACCTTGCTTGCACTTGAGAATCAGTGGGGACACATTTAAAGCCATTCTCTGGGTGAATTATGTTAGAATATAGGATTTTTAATGAACCCACTGACTTCAGAGTAAAACCAAGGTTGAGAACCATGGTCACAATAGTGTCTATAAATTGTAGTGGAGAAGAGCATCATTCAAAAGTCACATCATGGTTATCACCACATTGCACATCATGATTGTGCACAATGTGTTCCTTTCCTTTCAGTGGACTTGAAAGAGATTTAAAACACTGCTCAAGATCAAAGGACTGTGCATAATAATTTCATGTGAACTATACTGACATATGACCCTTATGGTTGGGCGGTTATGAATCACAGATGTGGCACTCAAGAGCTAAAGGACCCTTCAAGGCCACAGATGACTCTAATAGATTACTGGGCTGATAGAACAAATTACTAAGGATAAATGAGCACATTCGCTCACAAACACACACACACACACACACACACATCTATTTCATATCTCTTAGTTAAAAAAAACCAATAAAACACTATTTATGCAGAACGTTATCTCTCTGACCTGTGTTTCTTTACAAGGTTTGAAGGAGAAGTTCTGCAGGACCCTAACAAGGGCAAGTTTCATGTTCATGATCGCAAACCTCATTCCAATGCAGTTTCGGGGTCCAGTTCCAAAAGGCAGGTATGTATAAGGATTTATGCTGTCCTTGTTCTTCCTACTGAACCTGGCTCCACAATGGAAGTGGAAAACAAGTTTAGTTAATCATAAAGACCACAAGAAGTACATGTTTGGGGTTCTCAACCAGGAGTATATAGGAAACTTTGATGGGTTGTTTACTGTAATCCTGCTATGCTTATTCTGCTATGACAATTGTAAGCTACAGGTCGTTGGATTCCCCTTGCCCTATGGGAGCATTCAGTCTTGCTGAGGACATGACATAAAGCTGTTGAAAAGATTTACCTTAGACACTAGAATTATATTGAGGGTGGTGTGATGTTCACACTTTGAAAGGCAAGCAGGAAATGAGCCTGACTGGAGGAAAGGTAGGTTGATGCCTCCATTCCCACTTATGTTGGTCACATGCTCATAGAAAAAGGAAGTAGAGAAATGCCTCCTATGTTTTACCATTGTTATTTTTCCCTTCACATCCCTACACTCCCTGCAAGGACCACTCCCAACCACTTACACGGAAAAGATTTTCACATGATTTACATGGGCACGTGACGCTACTCCACTATAATGATACTTAGATCTATGTATAATCATTATAATCATTGAGTTTTTGTCTATCTGTTCTAAGACACTATAAATTCCTTTTGGGTTAGACCTATGCTTCATTCAAAATTCATTCCTTGGGATCCCTGGGTGGCTCAGCGGTTTAGCGCCTGCCTTTGGCCCAGGGCGTGATCCTGGAGTCCAGGGATTGAGCCCCACATCGGGCTTCTCTCTGACTGTGCTTTTCTCTCTGCCTGTGTCTCTGCCTTTCTCTCTCTCTTTACACACTTTCATGAATAAATAAATAAAATCTTTTTAAAAAATTCATTCCTTAATACTTATATTAAGGAAACATGTGGATTTGGGAAAATGATAATGGCATTTAGGTGAGGTATTATTTAAACTCCTTTTATCATGAAGAACATACTGAAATGTTTCCATGATATGCCTTAAAATAATATGGAAAACAGTAAAAGAATTATAATGGTGTGTGGATGGAGTAGCTGATATGGGTTAGTAGTTACCAGGCAGGTGGTGGGCATATATAAATTCATTAAAAGTATTTCATAGACTTGTGTCTATATAATGTTTGTGCATGTGTCAAAAATTCTCTGCAACATGGGAGACTGGGTGGCTCAGATGGTTAAGCATCTGCCTTTGGCTCAGGGAATGATCTTCACGTCCTGTAATCAAGCCCCATATTGGGGCTTCTCCTTCTCCCTCTGCTCCTCCCCCTGCTTATGCTTGCTTTCTCTCAAACAAATAAAATCTTTTTAAAAAATTATCCATAAGGGGTACCTGGGTGGCTCAGTTGGTTAAGTGTCTGCCTTTGGCTCAGGTCATGATATTAGGGTACTCCAGTGGAGCCCCACATCAAGTTCCCTGCCCAACAGGGATCCTGCTTCTCCTTCTGTCCCTCCCCCCTGCTTGTGCTCTCTCTCTCTCACTCTCTCACTCACTCTCTGCCTATCTGAAATAATAAATAAAATCTTTTTTTAATTATTCATAATTGATATTTTTAATACATGGATTTCACTACCTGGCACAGTTCCTAACACATGTAGGTAAGCACTTCCTCTCATGGCTGAATGAATCATAAACAAGTACAGAAGTGATCACTGGTTTCTGTTTGAGAAGCTATAGGAGACTGAACAGCTGAACTTGTGGGAGCCATCAGGTCTCCTGGTCCAGAAAACAGATGACTTGGTCAACTCTAAGTTCTTTCAGCAAGTACTATGTGTAGACGCATTGCTAGCACTAAGGACACCATGAGCCCAGAAAAGAGCTCTGCTAACAGGGACTTTTAGTCGGGGGCTAAACATCTAGGTCTCTAAAAAACTCATCCAAATTTTGCCCACCAATACAATAAACAGGAAAGCATGGACTTTTGCAGAATTCAGGCTTACCCAAAGCCAGACTCTGCTCTGAATTCCCAGAAGAGAAAACTCAAGACCCCTCCAAGGAGGATGTCTAAATGGCTAGAGAACAGATGACCTCACTTTGGATAAATCCCAGATACTAGAGAGATGAGAGATGCTTAGAACTGCAACCACAGACAGCACAGGACCTATCAGGTCTCCAGCACACTCTGTCCTCAGGCTGCTGCTCCTCCTGCCAGGGATGTGAACTCTCAGCACCACAGCCACTGTCCTCACACTATACCTAGCAGACATGGTGGCGCAGGGTTACAAACACAGAATGCGAAAATCTAAGGAGTAAATCCAGAGCGCTAAAGAGGACAGAAACACTAAAGTAACAAAAAGTCCCATTTTCTTAATTAAGATAATGGTTAAGTATATTATGTATATACATATAATCACAAACACAATTATGGTACGTTGTTTATACTTTACTGTTACATTAACTCAGTACCTCAAAAATATATAATGCCATCTTAACTTTTAAGCTTCTATATATGCATAGAAAAACATCCACAAGGACATACATCACATGATTAATAATCCTGATATATTGTGACTGGTGATGATGTTAATTTTCTTTATTCTCAACTAGAGTTTGTAAAATTTGGACAATAATGTTCATTTTGTAACAAGAAAAATACTTCTAAGAATAAAAAAATGTACAAATAAATCATTGTACCACCACACGATTGTCATCTATACTAAGAAAATACAGAATATCCTCCAATATGAGGGTGGGTTCCCCTTTGCAGGGTTCCCTGTACCTTTCAGGTCGGAATTCCTCAGGCTCTGGCCAGAGACTCTGGTCTCGATGAAGAGTAAAGGTTGGCACCATCACCACTGTCCCTTTGGGAATGAACACACCACTGATTTCCACATCTTTCTTACAGACCCTCTCAAGTCTACCAGCGATTGGGTATAATCGGAGAGTTTCATTCAACACCATGTCCAGATATTCCATCTGCACAAGGGCATCGTAAGTGGGCAATGCCTGGAAGGAAAGAAACAGATTTTGATAAATTGAGATTTGGGGGCAGCCCGGGTGGTTCAGCTGTTTAGCACCACCTTCAGCGTAGGGTGTGATCCTTGAGACCCGGGATCAAGTCCTGCGTCAGGCTCCCTGCATGGAGCCTGCTTCTCCCTCTGCCTGTGTCTCTACCTTCTCTCTCTCTCTCTCTCTCAAATAAATAAATAAATAAATAAATAAATAAATAAATAAAATCTTTTTAAAAATTGAGATTTGGGATCAAAGTTCAATGCACTGTATATACTACTACTGAAGTATTAGGAACACCTAAGAATCATGTATTTTGGTAAAGGGTATTTGTGGACATTTGAATGTCTAGCATGTCCTTTGATCTACTCAATGGCTCACTGACATGTGAGTCATAGACGTAAGCAGCAATAGTAATGACTGGGGGAGACGACTATGACGATCTCCTACACAGGGCCTGAAATCCTTCCCACTACCAGGTAATGGTTTTTCTTCCTTGTGTGAACAAAAGTGACTAATAGAGTGTGACCCTTGACCTTTTTTCTACATTTTTTGTTTAAATTTATTTTATTAACATATAGTGTATTATTAGTTTCAGAGGAAGAATTAGAATTAGAACTGACTGCTCAGTTCATATAATACCCAGCGCTCATTACATCAAGTGCCTTCCTGAATGCCCATTACCCTACTACCCTAACCCCTCTTCCACCTCCTCTCCAGCAACCCTCATTTGTTTCCTATACTTAAGAGTCTCTTATGGCTTGTCTCTCTCTGTTTTTTTTTTCATTTGTTTTTATTGAAGTTCTATTGGCCAACATATAGTATAACACCCAGTACTCATCTCATCAAGTGCCCTCCTCAGTGCCCATCACCCAGAATCCCAACTCTCTCTCTGTTTTAATCATATTTTCCCTTCCCTATGGCCCTTAATCTTAAATGAAATCTGTTGAAGTCTTTTGTTCCTTTCAAAACAGGGGCGACACATCTGTATCATGAAAGGAGAATGTGCCACAGAAAATTCCCCTCTTCCTCATAAACTGTCCTAGTTGAAATATCCTGCCTTCCTAGTTTTTCAATTCTATTTACAATATTTGGAGAAAAACACTAAATAATTTGGGGAGACACTACTTTCTTTCAACGCAAATGGGGCAAGAGAAGGCTACAATTGGATGCTACCAATTGTGGGCACACAATTTCAGTTCTAGGAAAGTAATACAGGGGATCAGAACCCTGTTCTAAGCCCCACCCTCTGTTGCTGGAAGGGTCTCCTAGTTGTCACTTTGGAGTCTCACTGTTTGCCAAACAGGCCACTCCAGACCCAGGGGTCAGGTCTCTTCATAAGAAGGGAACTTCAGGATGGGCAGAAATCTGAAAACAGTGTGGGCAATATATGTCTATCACTTGCTGCTTTGTGTAAGTCCCAACATTGTACAGATTAGAGGTCAATCAGGATCCAAGCACTTGGCTCCTAGCTTGAATTCTACACTACTAGTTATGTGATATTGTCTCTCTATAGCTCAGTTTCCTGACTTGTTAAATGGAAATAATAGAGTTGACACTTCAAAGGGTGTGTAGTAGAAAGTAGTAGAATCATACACTGCTCACCCAGGATCATGGAGACCCCCATATTTCCTAGCTCACATGAACTTACGGGAAACCATTTTGCAAATGAGGGGTGAACTGATGTATGTATGTAAGTCAGGAGCCAAACATTTGAAAATCAAGTGAGTAACACATAGTTCCTTATTACCAAGCAAACAATAAGTCCCCAGGTTCTAGATAATGCAGGTATAAGAAAATGGAGCCTCTTTACCTGGTATCACCAATAACTGTATGGAGCAGAGACTCACTCCCAACTTCTGCTAAGGCCCATATCTGACATGCGAATGTGGAAATAGGAGTAAACCTTTTTATGAAAACCTACTAGGTTTAAGGGCTAATCTGTTACTGAGACATAACCAAACCTACACTGACTCCCTTCTTCAGGTATAACCCCCTCACCTTATTGGGGAAAGTCGCATCAATCTCCTCCTGCAGTTTCTGCTGGACATCAGGGTGAGTGGCCAATTCATACATAAGGAAGGAAAGAGAAGTGCTAGTGGTCTCATAGCCAGCAAAAATAAAGATAATAGATTGGGCCACCAGCTCCAAATCAGATAGAGCTAAAAGGAGAAGAAACACATTTTAGCTATAGCAGGTGAATGTAAAAAAACACACACACACACACTTTAGATAATGAGAAGTCCATTTGAAACTCCCAATTCCCTTGGGGAAAATGTAAAAGCAATTCAGAATCAAACTCAGAGTGGTTTGCACTCTGATGTCTATCTTACAGAGCCAGAAAAGCCAGAAGTTATCTTGATTCTGGTTCTTCCTATGGTCTATACTATTCTTGGCCATCTGCTCCTGCTAGTGCCACCCCTCCGCACCAACACAGATAGGTAATTTCAGGAGATGGCATTTCTGTCTAATGTACATGGTGTTAGTAGCATGACCTTTGGAGGATCCTAAAAGTACTTCAGTCGTAAGTAACATGGGATACCATTCTCCCCAGGAAAATTTATATTCTTCTAGCTAAAAGAGAACTTAAATTTATTTAGAGAGTTTGTGATACTAAGACTCAATTGTCAGGAAAAAATGAATGATCTTTCATCCAAACATATTTGTGGAAAGTGAAGAGAACAATATTGGGCTACTGATAAATTCTTGTTGCTCAAAGAGTGATCCATGGACCATCAGCATCTGCCAGCATCTGGGAGTTTATTAGAAATGCAGAATCTCAAACCTCACCCTACAAACTATCGAATCAAAGTCTGAGCTTTCATGAGATGTGGTGATTTGTGTGAACAACCTAGCTTGAGAAGCATGGATTATACCTTTTCAGAGGTCTCAGCTAGTAGAAGACCTGGCACACAACTTCGCAAGTGCATGATCTCCAATATGTACAGAAACTACAACACAGATGTGGTATATATATACCACATCTTCTTTATTCATTCATCTGTTCATGCAGGTGGGGGGATGTGGTGACTGGGTGATGGGCACTGAGGAGGGCACTTGAAGGATGAGCAACTGGGTGTTATACTATATGTATATAGTACATATACAAACTGAAATATACAAAAAAAAAAAAAAAGACCGGTAATGGAGCTGGCTTAATTAATGCCACCAAAGAAGCAGAAGAAAAAAAATGTGTCAAGGCAAGGTACTGACCAGCATGAAATATAGACGAATTGAATCCAGTGAATGGAATTAAGCAATCATGGCCTGGAATTTCACCTTCCTTAGTGAATGGCCCCACTCTGAATATAAATTGGAATATCTTTTGATTTGCTCCTGGCAGAAACTCAGCATGGTCATGTCCTAATCTATTTGACAAAACCTGTGTTAGGACCTTTAGATACTGAGAGCACCTACCCACTACAAACCCATAATTCACAGCTAAAAACAATGCAAAAAGTGCTAGAAAAGTCTACAAAGTTCCGATTTCCTAGTCACACTTTTCGTGAAGCTGCTATGGGTAAATTCAACTATCAAATTCTTGCCTTTCACCCAGTCACTCCATCCCCCCGCCCTCCTCCCCTTCCACTACCCCTTGTTGTTTCCCAGAGTTAGGAGTCTCTCATGTTCTGTCACCCTCTCTGATTTTTCCCACTCATTTTCTCTCCTTTCCCCTTTATTCCCTTTCACTATTTATATTCCCCATGTAGTGAAACCATATAATGTTTGTCTTTCAAGTGACTTACTTCACTCAGCATAATACCCTCCAGTTCCACCCACATTGAAGCAAAAGGTGGATATTCGTCCTTTCTAATGACTGAGAAATATTCCATTGTGTGTGTGTGTATTGTGTGTGTATATATATATATATATATATATATACACATTTTCCATTCATCTTTAAATGGACACCGAGGCTCCTTCCACAGTTTGGCTATTGTGGACATTTTTGCTATAAACATTGGCACTTGATGGGATGAGCACTGGGTGTTATACTATATGTTGGCAAATAGAACCCCAATAAAAAATATATATAAAAAAATTCTTGCTCTCCATTACCACAAACCCCATGATAATAAAAGTTCAGGGCTGTACTCTCCAATAAGGTAGGCAGATGCGGCTATTTATATTTAAATTTTAATTAGTTATATTAAATACAATATAAGATTCAGAGCTCAGTGACACTAGCCACATGGTAAGTGCTCAAAAATCACATGTGTGCAGTGTTTCTGTACAGGACCAAGCAAATATAAAATATTTCCTCCATCAGAGAAAAAAGTAGAACTAGATAGATAGATAGACAGATAGATAGAATAGAAGTAGAGATAGATTGGTAGGTAGGAGAGATGGATAGATAGATAGATAGATGATATAGATAGATAGATAGATAGATAGATAGATAGATAAATGGTATGATAGAATAAGCCCATCCTTTTCCTCTAGAATCAACTGTTATATATTCAACAATTTTGTGAGCTTGTTGTCAAATCACAGATGGCTTGAAATTAACCATGATGGAAATATTTCTGTCATAGAAACAACTATAAATTAAGCCTGTTTTTTTTTCTTTTAAATACTGAGAGCATACTTACATCATGGGTTATGGATAAAGAAATATTTGTGTTGATCAGTGCTGTGTAGATATATTTGATGTTGTTAACTTGGCTCACTGAGAGGAAATAGAAGCAAAAACCCCTAGTAGCAACGAGTACTCCTAGATCCCAGATTTGGTTTCTAAATACCATTTTAACTAAAAAGGAATCAGAGTTTCTTGGAGAAATGGCTGGTTCAGGGCTCATCAGGAGAAACAGAAGAGAAATCTGAGATGTCTGACATCAGGATGCAAGGTAATGCCCAGAAAATAATATGGAAAAGGATACAGAATACTCTATTTTTTTAATGGTGGATATACATCATTATATATATATGTCGAAACCCATAGCATATACATCAACAAGGATGAACTATAATATAAACTATGGATTTTGGGTGGTAATAATGTGTTGTTGTAGTTATATTGATTATTTAAAAATTACCACATCATGAGGGATTTTGATTCGGGATGCTGTATGTAGGTGGGGCAGGGGAAATATGAGATAAATCTCTATGTCTTTCACTCGATTTTGCAGTGAACCTAAACTGCTATAAAAAATCAAGTCTGGGGCACCTGGGTGGCTCAGCACTTAAGCATCTGCCTTCAGCTTAGCACGTGATCCTGGCATCCCAGAATGGAGTCCCACATCAGGCTCCCTGCATGGAGCCTGCTTCTCCCTCTGCCTGTGTCTCTGCATCTCTCTCTCTCTCTCTTCTCTCTCTCTCCCCCTCTCTCTCTCTCCGTGTGTCTCATGAATAAATAAATAAAATCTTTTTAAAAACCAAAGTCTATTGAAAACATAAAAAAGAAGAAAGGAAAAACAAAAAACAGGTGCCCACTTAAAGGGCTTCCAGACAAAAAATCTGAAAGAATCAAGGATCTAAGAAAAAAATGATATAAGACACTTAGTAATATAAGAGATCATACCGACATATATAAAGAAAGAAATACAATAATGATGACGTATAGAAAGCTCACCCTAACAATGGACTATTATTCAAAATATAGAAGAAATGGTACAAGTAAAGAGTCATCATTTTGTAACCATCATAGTAATAATAGTTTTAGTCAAAGACCATCCATGGATGATAAAAGTAATAGATGATGATTTAAAGAGAAATACAATGTGTACACATACCTGCACCAGTTACTTCTTAATTACAAAAAGGGAAAAAAACACTTGAAGTAGATTAAGCTAGTGAATAAATATAACCACAAGTGTTTCAAGTTACGGTCATCAACACTGGGGCCATGTACCTCCTTATGTGATGAAGACTTGATGTGAATTTCCAGGCAGATTCGGTGGGTCTGGATTAGGCTGCAGGACTGACATTGGAAACAAGTTCCCCTGTGGCAGACCACAGATTGTTTTGTCTATGGTTCCCCTTCAAGCTTTGAACAGGTAGTATGGCTTGGTTTTTCTGGAAAATGCTCTGTCTACCTTTTGTATCTGAACATATTCTTTTCTTTCTCAATTTGCCAAAATTCCATCTGCTAAAATCTTCCTCCACACCTTGGAACCACCCCCTCTTTCTGAGCCACCTCATCAATGGCCCTCTGAAGCTCTTCTCGCTTACCTTTATGAGTGTCCATTTCTTTGGAATTCTGGGAGTTAATCATCAGCTGAAGAAAGTCCACTCGGTGCTAGAAACAAAAAGAGAAATTTCCATGGCAAAAAAATCACTTGTGAAGTCAGAAGTAAATCAGACGTGAAGTATCCTGAGACTATAGCCCATTTACATCCCGAATTTAGAGTAGTGTTGCCAGAGTCCTCGGTGAACAAAAGTGCTCAGCTATAAATCTTGGAGAGCAGGATGTTTCCCTGACAGGAATCCAGCCATTATGTCTCATTGCTTTTTGGATCTTGCTCTGTCTCTGTCTGATCCTCAGCTTCTCTGACTTTTGAACATACCTTCCTGGCCCAAGAGTTGCCTGATCCCTCTCCTGTCACATCTACTAGCTAAGGAGAAAGTCCCTGACTTCAGTCCTTTCTTCCAGCCTTAATTCTTAATGAATAGCCACATAGACCAATCCCTGACCTCTGCAGTCCATGAGCAGCTTCTGTGTCAGCATCTTCCAATGTCCCACCCTCCCAGAACTCTGCACAATATTCAGTGATATCAGCCCTGTCTCCTTGTCCTACACATGTCCTACAGCTGGCCATCAGGCCTCATGAAGGCAAAGCTGGCTTAGCCAGCTTGCAGCTTCAGTGCCCAGAGAAGATTTCTACCCATTCCAGACTATGGCAGGGTCAAATTTAACATAGACTATATACTCCACCAGGTGCCTAATAGGACCTTCCCCTGGAGAAGGTGTAAGATAAGAGGCTTTGAATTGAAGGGTTCTTGCCAATGTAAGATCTGGCAAAATTACACTACCAGGAAAATGATTTTACAC
>NW_023331883.1:0-32024 GCF_011100685.1 Canis lupus familiaris | reverse complement strand
AGATTAGATTTTTTCGATTGGATTCGCTTCGCGTACGTCGATTCTTTTCGATTCTATTCAGTTAGATTCTTTTCAATCGGTTTGATTCTTTTTGTTTCGGTTTGATTCTTTTTGATTCAATTCTTTTTGATTCGATTCAATTCTTTTCATTCATTTGATTCGATTCGATTCTTTTCTTTCTTTCAATACGATTCATTTCGATTGATTCTTTTCTATCGATTCGATTTCTCTTCGATTCAATTCAATTCGATTCGATTCTTCGATTTAATTCAATTCGATTCTTTTCGATTCGATTCCATTCGATTCTTTCGATTCAATTCAATTCGTTCTTTTTGTTCAATTCGATTCTTTTTGATTCTATTCTTTTCCATTCGATTCGAGTTTTTCTCTTTGATTCGATTCTTTCGATTCGATTCCTTTCGATTCAATTTGATTATTTTCGTTTCGATTCTCTTCTTTTCTATTCTATTCGATTCACTTGTTTTTTTATTCGATTCGATTCAATTCTTTTCATTCCAATTTGATTCGAATCGACTCTTTCGATCCAATTCCATTCGGTTTGATTCTATTTGTTTCGATTTGATTTGATTCTTGGATTTCATTAGATTAGATTCTTTCGATTCGATTCGAATATTCATTCAATTCGATTCGATTCGGCTTTTCAAATCGATTCGTTCGATTCGATTCTTTGCTATTCGATTTGATTCTTTCGTGTTCAATTTGATTCATTTGTTCGATTCGATTCAATTCGATTCAATTTTCAGATCGATCGATTCTTTTCAATTTGATTAACGATTCGATTCTTTTCGATTTGATTCGACTCAATGCTTTTCGATTCAATTCGTTTCGATTCTTTTCGATTCGATCAATTCGATGCTAGTCGGTTTCTTTTTGATTCCAAAAATTGATTTGATTCTTTTCTACTCAATTAGATTCTTTTCGATTCGTTTCCATACAATTCGATTCTTTTCGATTCGATTCGATTCGATTGTTTTCGATTCGATTCAATTTTCTATCAATTCGATTAGATTCTTTTCAAATCGATTCTTTTCGATTCGATTCAATTAGATTTTTTTGATTCGATTAAATACAATGCGATACTTTTGTTTCAATTCGATTCTTTTTTATTCGATTGTTTTCGATTCGATTCGATTTCAATTCTTTTCATTTCGATTCGATTCATTCTATTCATTCTTTTTGATTCTATTAATTTTTTCGATTCGATTCTTTACGTTTCGAGTCGATTCCTTTCGATTCGATTCTTTTATAATCTATTCAATTCATTTTCGATTCGATTCAATACAATTGGATTCTTTTCGATTCGATTCCTTACCATTAGATCCTTCTCTATTTGATTCAATTCGATTCTTTCGATTCAATTAGATTCGATTCTTTATGCTTTGATTCGATTCGATTCTTTTAATTTCGATTCGATTTTTTTTCGATTTGATTCTTTCGATTCGATTCGATTCTTTTCACTTCGGTTCGTTTCTTTTCAATTCGATTCGAATCTTTTCGATTCTATTGGATTTGATTCAAATCTTATCGATTTTATTCGATTCAATTCCTTTTCTATTCAACTCGATTCTTTCGATTCGATTCGATTCGACAGTTTTCGTTTCGATTCGATTCTTTTCGATTCGATTTGATTCTTTTCATTTCGATTAGATTCTCTTCGATTCGATTCTTTTCGTTTCGATTAGATTCTTTTCGATTCGATTCGATTCAATTCTTTTCACTTCGACTCGATTCTACTCGGTTCATCTCGAATCGATTCGATTCTTTTGATTTGATCTATTCGATTCTTTTCGATTCAGTTCGATTCAATTCGATTCTTTTCTATTTGATTCGATTCTTTTCCACTCGATGTGATTTGATTCGTTTTGATTTTTTTCGATTTGTTTCAATTCGAATCTATTCGATTCTTTTGTTTCAATTCGATTCGATTCTTTTTGATTCAATTCCATTCGATTCGAATAGATTCGATTCTTTTCGATTCGATACGATTCGATTCTTTTCGATGCGAATCAATTCGATTCGATTCTTTTTTATTCGATTCGATTCGATTCTTTTAGATTTGATTCGATACGATTCTTTTCTATTCAATTCTTTTCGATTCGATTCGATTCTTTTCGATTCGATTCGATTCGATTCTTTTCAATTTGATTCGTTTCGATTTGAATCTTTTTGTTTTGATTTGATTTTCTACAATTCGATTCTTTGGATTCGATTCTTTTTGATTTGATTAGATTCGATTCATTTCAATTCAAATCAATTCCAATATGATTCGATTCGTTGCAATCTGATTCGATTTTTTCGAATCGATTTGATTCGATTCGATTAGTTTCGATTCGACTCGATTTGATTCGATTCGATTATCGATTCAATTCAATTCCAATTATTCTCAATTCGATTCGATTATTTTTATTCAATTCTATTATTTCTTTTCGATGCGATTCGATTCGATTCGATTCTTTTCGATTCAATCAATTCGATTTTGATTCTTTTCCAATTTCGATTCGATTCTTTTCGATTTGATTGCATTCGATTCAATTGTTTTTCGATTCGATTCGAATATTTCATTCAATTCGATTCGCGATTCTTTTCATTACGATTCAATTCAATTCGATTCTTTTCGATTCGATTTGATTCTTTTCGGTTCGATTCGATTCTTTTCGATTCGATTCGATTCGACACTTTTCGTTTCGATTCGATTCTTTTCGATTCGATTGATTCTTTTCGTTTCGATTAGATTCTCTTTGATTCGATTCTTTTCGATTCCATTTGATTTGATTCTTCTCCATTCGATTCGATTCAATTCTTTTCGAATCGATTCGATAAGATTCTTTTCATTCGATTCAATTCTGTTCGATTCTATTCTATTTGATTCGGTTCAATTCGATTATTTTCAATTCGATTCTATTCGATTCTTTTCATTTTGATTCGATTCTTTTCGATTCAATTCTTTTCGACTTGGCTTGATTCGATCATTTGGATTCGATTTGTTACATCACGATTCAATTCTTTTCGATTCTGTTCGATTCGATTCTTTCGATTCAGTCGTTTCGATTCTTTTTGATTCGATTCGATTCTTTTCCATTCGATGATTCGATTAGTTTCGATGTTTTCGAATCGTTTCAATTCGATTCAAATTCTTTTCTATTCGATTTGATTCTTTGCTATCTATTCGATTCTTTTCGATTCGATTCGATTCGATTCGTTTCGATTCCATCTTTTTGATTCGACACGATTCGATTCGAATCTTTTCGATTCGATTCAACTCAACTCAGTTCTTTTCGATTCGATTTTTTCGATTCGATTCTTTTCAATTCGATTCAAATCGATTCATTCAATTCAATTCTTTCCGATTCGATTCGATTCTTTTCGATTCGATTCGATTCTTTTAATTCGATTCGAGTCTTTTCAATTCGATTCAATTCGATTCTTTTCAATTCAATTCTTTTCGATTCGATTCTTTTCGATTCGATTCGATTTGATTCTTTTCGAATTGATTCATTTCGATTCGATCTTTTTGATTTGATACGATTCTTGTCGATTCCATTAAATTTGATTCGATTCCTTTCAATTCAATTAGATTGTTTTCGAGTCGATTCCAATCAATTCGATTCTTTTCTATTCGATTCGATTCTTTTCATTTGATTTGATTCTTTTCGATACGATTCGATTCGATTCCATTTGATTTTTTTCGATTTGATTCGATACGATTCTTTTCATTTCGATTCAAATCGATTCTTTTCGATTCTATTCGTTTCGATTCGATTCGATTCCTTTTCTTTAGATTCGGTTTCTTTGCGATTCGATCCTTTTTGATTCGATTCGATTCTTTTCGATTCTTTTCGATTCGAGTCTTTTCGATTCGAATCAATTCGATTCTTTTTGATTTGAATCAATTCTTTTTGATTCAATTCTTTTCCATTCGATCGATTCTTTTCGATTCGATTCTTTTCGATTCGATATTACTCGATTTGATTGTTTTTGATTTGATTCGAATCTTTTCTATTCTATTCATTTCAATTCTTTTCGATTCGATTTGATACGATTAGATTTTTTTTCGATTGGATTCGATTCGGTACGTCGATTCTTTTCGATTCTATTCAGTTAGATTCTTTTCAATTCGGTTTGATTCTTTTTGTTTCGGTTTGATTCTTTTTGATTCAATTCTTTTTGATTCGATTCAATTCTTTTCATTCAATTTGATTCGATTCGATTCTTTTCGTTTCAAATCGATTCATTTCGATTTGATTCTTTTCTATTCGATTCGATTCTCTTCGATTCAATTCAATTCGATTCGATTCTCTTCGATTTAATTCAATTCGATTCTTTTCGATTCGATTCCATTCGATTCTTTTCGATTCAATTCAATTCGATTCTTTTTGTTTCAATTCGATTCTTTTTGATTCTATTCTTTTCCATTCGATTCGAGTCTTTTCTCTTTGATTCGATTCTTTTCGATTCGATTCCTTTCGATTCAATTTGATTCTTTTCGTTTCGATTCTCTTCTTTTCTATTCTATTCGATTCACTTGTTTTTTATTCGATTCGATTCAATTCTTTTCATTCCAATTTGATTCGAATCGACTCTTTTCGATCCAATTCCATTCGGTTTGATTCTATTTGTTTCGATTTGATTCTTTTGGATTTCATTAGATTAGATTCTTTTCGATTCGATTCGAATATTTCATTCAATTCGATTCGATTCGGCTCTTTTCAAATCGATTCGTTTCGATTCGATTCTTTGCTATTCGATTTGATTCTTTTCGTTTCAATTTGATTCTTTTCGATTCGATTCAATTCGATTCAATTCTTTTCAGATCGATTCGATTCTTTTCAATTTGATACGATTCGATTCTTTTCGATTTGATTCGACTCAATGCTTTTCGATTCAATTCGTTTCGATTCTTTTCGATTCGATTCAATTCGATGCTATTCGGTTCTTTTTGATTCCATTAAATTTGATTTGATTCTTTTCTACTCAATTAGATTCTTTTCGATTCGTTTCCATACAATTCGATTCTTTTCGATTCGATTCGATTCGATTGTTTTCGATTCGATTCAATTTTCTATCAATTCGATTAGATTCTTTTCAAATCGATTCTTTTCGATTCGATTCAATTAGATTTTTTGATTCGATTAAATACAATGCGATACTTTTGTTTCAATTCGATTCTTTTTTATTCGATTGTTTTCGATTCGATTCGATTCAATTCTTTTCATTTCGATTCGATTCATTTCTATTCAATTCTTTTTGATTCTATTCAATTTTTTCGATTCGATTCTTTACGTTTCGAGTCGATTCCTTTCGATTCGATTCTTTTATAATCTATTCAATTCATTTTCGATTCGATTCAATACAATTGGATTCTTTTCGATTCGATTCCTTACCATTAGATCCTTCTCTATTTGATTCAATTCGATTCTTTCGATTCAATTAGATTCGATTCTTTATGCTTTGATTCGATTCGATTCTTTTAATTTCGATTCGATTTTTTTTCGATTTGATTCTTTCGATTCGATTCGATTCTTTTCACTTCGGTTCGTTTCTTTTCAATTCGATTCGAATCTTTTCGATTCTATTGGATTTGATTCAAATCTTATCGATTTTATTCGATTCAATTCTTTTCTATTCAACTCGATTCTTTTCGATTCGATTCGATTCGACAGTTTTCGTTTCGATTCGATTCTTTTCGATTCGATTTGATTCTTTTCATTTCGATTAGATTCTCTTCGATTCGATTCTTTTCATTTCGATTAGATTCTTTTCGATTCGATTCGATTCAATTCTTTTCACTTCGACTCGATTCTACTCGGTTCATCTCGAATCGATTCGATTCTTTTTGATTTGATCTATTCGATTCTTTTCGATTCAGTTCGATTCAATTCGATTCTTTTCTATTTGATTCGATTCTTTTCCACTCGATGTGATTTGATTCGTTTTGATTTTTTTCGATTTGTTTCAATTCGAATCTATTCGATTCTTTTTGTTTCAATTCGATTCGATTCTTTTTGATTCAATTCCATTCGATTCGAATAGATTCGATTCTTTTCGATTCGATACGATTCGATTCTTTTCGATGCGAATCAATTCGATTCGATTCTTTTTGATTCGATTCGATTCGATTCTTTTAGATTTGATTCGATACGATTCTTTTCTATTCAATTCTTTTCGATTCGATTCGATTCTTTTCGATTCGATTCGATTCGATTCTTTTCAATTTGATTCGTTTCGATTTGAATCTTTTTGTTTTGATTTGATTTTCTACAATTCGATTCTTTGGATTCGATTCTTTTTGATTTGATTAGATTCGATTCATTTCAATTCAAATCAATTCAATATGATTCGATTCGTTGCAATCTGATTCGATTTTTTCGAATCGATTTGATTCGATTCGATTAGTTTCGATTCGACTCGATTTGATTCGATTCGATTATCGATTCAATTCAATTCCAATTATTCTCAATTCGATTCGATTATTTTTATTCAATTCTATTATTTTCTTTTCGATGCGATTCGATTCGATTCGATTCTTTTCGATTCAATCAATTCGATTTGATTCTTTTCAATTCGATTCGATTCTTTTCGATTTGATTGCATTCGATTCAATTGTTTTCGATTCGATTTGATTCTTTCGATTCGATTCGATTCTTTTCATTACGATTCAATTCAATTCGATTCTTTTCGATTCGATTTGATTCTTTTCGGTTCGATTCGATTCTTTTCGATTCGATTCGATTCGACACTTTTCGTTTCGATTCGATTCTTTTCGATTCGATTGATTCTTTTCGTTTCGATTAGATTCTCTTTGATTCGATTCTTTTCGATTCCATTTGATTTGATTCTTCTCCATTCGATTCGATTCAATTCTTTTCGAATCGATTCGATAAGATTCTTTTCATTCGATTCAATTCTGTTCGATTCTATTCTATTTGATTCGGTTCAATTCGATTATTTTCAATTCGATTCTATTCGATTCTTTTCATTTTGATTCGATTCTTTTCGATTCAATTCTTTTCGACTTGGCTTGATTCGATCATTTGGATTCGATTTGTTACATCACGATTCAATTCTTTTCGATTCTGTTCGATTCGATTCTTTCGATTCAGTTCGTTTCGATTCTTTTTGATTCGATTCGATTCTTTTCCATTCGATGATTCGATTAGTTTCGATGTTTTCGAATCGTTTCAATTCGATTCAAATTCTTTTCTATTCGATTTGATTCTTTGCTATCTATTCGATTCTTTTCGATTCGATTCGATTCAATTCTTTTCACTTCGACTCGATTCTACTCGGTTCATCTCGAATCGATTCGATTCTTTTTGATTTGATCTATTCGATTCTTTTCGATTCAGTTCGATTCAATTCGATTCTTTTCTATTTGATTCGATTCTTTTCCACTCGATGTGATTTGATTCGTTTTGATTTTTTCGATTTGTTTCAATTCGAATCTATTCGATTCTTTTCGTTTCAATTCGATTCGATTCTTTTTGATTCAATTCCATTCGATTCGAATAGATTCGATTCTTTTCGATTCGATACGATTCGATTCTTTTCGATGCGAATCAATTCGATTCGATTCTTTTTTTATTCGATTCGATTCGATTCTTTTAGATTTGATTCGATACGATTCTTTTCTATTCGATTCTTTTCGATTCGATTCGATTCTTTTCGATTCGATTCGATTCGATTCTTTTCAATTTGATTCGTTTCGATTTGAATCTTTTTGTTTTGATTTGATTTTCTACAATTCGATTCTTTGGATTCGATTCTTTTTGATTTGATTAGATTCGATTCATTTCAATTCAAATCAATTCAATATGATTCGATTCGTTGCAATCTGATTCGATTTTTTTCGAATCGATTTGATTCGATTCGATTAGTTTCGATTCGATTATCGATTCAATTCAATTCCAATTATTCTCAATTCGATTCGATTATTTTTATTCAATTCTATTATTTTCGATTCGATGCGATTCGATTCGATTCGATTCTTTTCGATTCAATCAATTCGATTTGATTCTTTTCAATTCGATTCGATTCTTTTCGATTTGATTGCATTCGATTCAATTGTTTTCGATTTGATTTGATTCTTTCGATTCGATTCGATTCTTTTCATTACGATTCAATTCAATTCGATTCTTTTCGATTCGATTTGATTCTTTTCGGTTCGATTCGATTCTTTTCGATTCGATTCGATTCGACACTTTTCGTTTCGATTCGATTCTTTTCGATTCGATTGATTCTTTTCGTTCGATTAGATTCTCTTTGATTCGATTCTTTTCGATTCCATTTGATTTGATTCTTCTCCATTCGATTCGTTTCAATTCTTTTCGAATCGATTCGATAAGATTTCTTTTCATTCGATTCAATTCTGTTCGATTCTATTCTATTTGATTCGGTTCAATTCGATTATTTTCAATTCGATTCTATTCGATTCTTTTCATTTTGATTCGATTCTTTTCGATTCAATTCTTTTCGACTTGGCTTGATTCGATCATTTGGATTCGATTTGTTACATCACGATTCAATTCTTTTCGATTCTGTTCGATTCGATTCTTTCGATTCAGTTCGTTTCGATTCTTTTTGATTCGATTCGATTCTTTTCCATTCGATGATTCGATTAGTTTCGATGTTTTCGAATCGTTTCAATTCGATTCAAATTCTTTTCTATTCGATTTGATTCTTTGCTATCTATTCGATTCTTTTCGATTCGATTCGATTCGATTCGTTTCGATTCCATCTTTTTGATTCGACACGATTCGATTCGAATCTTTTCGATTCGATTCAACTCAACTCAGTTCTTTTCGATTCGATTTTTTCGATTCGATTCTTTTCAATTCGATTCAAATCGATTCATTCCAATTCAATTCTTTCCGATTCGATTCGATTCTTTTCGATTCGATTCGATTCTTTTAATTCGATTCGAGTCTTTTCAATTCGATTCAATTCGATTCTTTTCAATTCAATTCTTTTCGATTCGATTCTTTTCGATTCGATTCGATTTGATTCTTTTCGAATTGATTCATTTCGATTCGATCTTTTTTTTTTTTTTTTTTTAAGGATATTATTTCTTTATTGCTGAGAGAGCCGGTCACCGCTCAAGCACCGAGGCGTCCCAAGTAAGGAAACTCCTCGCCACATACAGATACAACCGAAAGTGAGCACCGACGTGAGCGGTCATAAGGACGACACGGGGACGGATGACACGCGAAAAGCCCCGAAGGCCAAGCCGTAACCACAAGAAAGTCAAAGAATAGCTCACGAGGCCTCCGAGGCGCACGCAGCCAGAAACGAGGTCTGATCTTAGCCACCAGAATCACCAGGGGAAAGCGCGAACGCAGTCCCCCACTACCACAAATTATGCAGTCGAGTTTCCCACATTTGGGGAAATCGCAGGGGTCAGCACATCCGGAGTGCAATGGATAAGCCTCGCCCTGGGAAAACCACCTTCGTGATCATGGTATCTCCCCTGCCAGGTAAGTATCGATCTTTTTGATTTGATACGATTCTTGTCGATTCCATTAAATTTGATTCGATTCCTTTCAATTCAATTAGATTGTTTTCGAGTCGATTCCAATCAATTCGATTCTTTTCTATTCGATTCGATTCTTTTCATTTGATTTGATTCTTTTCGATACGATTCGATTCGATTCCATTTGATTTTTTTCGATTTGATTCGATACGATTCTTTTCATTTCGATTCAAATCGATTCTTTTCGATTCTATTCGTTTCGATTGGATTCGATTCCTTTTCTTTAGATTCGGTTCTTTGCGATTCGATCCTTTTTGATTCGATTCGATTCTTTTCGATTCTTTTCGATTCGAGTCTTTTCGATTCGAATCAATTCGATTCTTTTTGATTTGAATCAATTCTTTTTGATTCAATTCTTTTCCATTCGATTCGATTCTTTTCGATTCGATTCTTTTCGATTCGATATTACTCGATTTGATTGTTTTTGATTTGATTCGAATCTTTTCTATTCTATTCATTTCAATTCTTTTCGATTCGATTTGATACGATTAGATTTTTTTCGATTGGATTCGATTCGGTACGTCGATTCTTTTCGATTCTATTCAGTTAGATTCTTTTCAATTCGGTTTGATTCTTTTTGTTTCGGTTTGATTCTTTTTGATTCAATTCTTTTTGATTCGATTCAATTCTTTTCATTCAATTTGATTCGATTCGATTCTTTTCCTTTCAAATCGATTCATTTCGATTTGATTCTTTTCTATTCGATTCGATTCTCTTCGATTCAATTCAATTCGATTCTCTTCGATTTAATTCAATTCGATTCTTTTCGATTCGATTCCATTCGATTCTTTTCGATTCAATTCAATTCGATTCTTTTTGTTTCAATTCGATTCTTTTTGATTCTATTCTTTTCCATTCGATTCGAGTCTTTTCTCTTTGATTCGATTCTTTTCGATTCGATTCCTTTCGATTCAATTTGATTCTTTTCGTTTCGATTCTCTTCTTTTCTATTCTATTCGATTCACTTGTTTTTTATTCGATTCGATTCAATTCTTTTCATTCCAATTTGATTCGAATCGACTCTTTTCGATCCAATTCCATTCGGTTTGATTCTATTTGTTTCGATTTGATTCTTTTGGATTTCATTAGATTAGATTCTTTTCGATTCGATTCGAATATTTCATTCAATTCGATTCGATTCGGCTCTTTTCAAATCGATTCGTTTCGATTCGATTCTTTGCTATTCGATTTGATTCTTTTCGTTTCAATTTGATTCTTTTCGATTCGATTCAATTCGATTCAATTCTTTTCAGATCGATTCGATTCTTTTCAATTTGATACGATTCGATTCTTTTCGATTTGATTCGACTCAATGCTTTTCGATTCAATTCGTTTCGATTCTTTTCGATTCGATTCAATTCGATGCTATTCGGTTCTTTTTGATTCCATTAAATTTGATTTGATTCTTTTCTACTCAATTAGATTCTTTTCGATTCGTTTCCATACAATTCGATTCTTTTCCATTCGATTCGATTCGATTGTTTTCGATTCGATTCAATTTTCTATCAATTCGATTAGATTCTTTTCAAATCGATTCTTTTCGATTCGATTCAATTAGATTTTTTGATTCGATTAAATACAATGCGATTCTTTTGTTTCAATTCGATTCTTTTTTATTCGATTGTTTTCGATTCGATTCGATTCAATTCTTTTCATTTCGATTCGATTCATTTCTATTCAATTCTTTTTGATTCTATTCAATTTTTTCGATTCGATTCTTTACGTTTCGAGTCGATTCCTTTCGATTCGATTCTTTTATAATCTATTCAATTCATTTCTTTCGATTCGATTCAATACAATTGGATTCTTTTCGATTCGATTCCTTACCATTAGATTCTTCTCTATTTGATTCAATTCGATTCTTTCGATTCAATTAGATTCGATTCTTTATGCTTTGATTCGATTCGATTCTTTTAATTTCGATTCGATTTTTTTTCGATTTGATTCTTTCGATTCGATTCGATTCTTTTCACTTCGGTTCGTTTCTTTTCAATTCGATTCGAATCTTTTCGATTCTATTGGATTTGATTCAAATCTTATCGATTTTATTCGATTCAATTCTTTTCTATTCAACTCGATTCTTTTCGATTCGATTCGATTCGACAGTTTTCGTTTCGATTCGATTCTTTTCGATTCGATTTGATTCTTTTCATTTCGATTAGATTCTCTTCGATTCGATTCTTTTCGTTTCGATTAGATTCTTTTCGATTCGATTCGATTCAATTCTTTTCACTTCGACTCGATTCTACTCGGTTCATCTCGAATCGATTCGATTCTTTTTGATTTGATCTATTCGATTCTTTTCGATTCAGTTCGATTCAATTCGATTCTTTTCTATTTGATTCGATTCTTTTCCACTCGATGTGATTTGATTCGTTTTGATTTTTTTCGATTTGTTTCAATTCGAATCTATTCGATTCTTTTCGTTTCAATTCGATTCGATTCTTTTTGATTCAATTCCATTCGATTCGAATAGATTCGATTCTTTTCGATTCGATACGATTCGATTCTTTTCGATGCGAATCAATTCGATTCTTTTTTATTCGATTCGATTCGATTCTTTTAGATTTGATTCGATACGATTCTTTTCTATTCGATTCTTTTCGATTCGATTCGATTCTTTTCGATTCGATTCGATTCGATTCTTTTCAATTTGATTCGTTTCGATTTGAATCTTTTTGTTTTGATTTGATTTTCTACAATTCGATTCTTTGGATTCGATTCTTTTTGATTTGATTAGATTCGATTCATTTCAATTCAAATCAATTCAATATGATTCGATTCGTTGCAATCTGATTCGATTTTTTCGAATCGATTTGATTCGATTCGATTAGTTTCGATTCGATTATCGATTCAATTCAATTCCAATTATTCTCAATTCGATTCGATTATTTTTATTCAATTCTATTATTTTCGATTCGATGCGATTCGATTCGATTCTTTTCGATTCAATCAATTCGATTTGATTCTTTTCAATTCGATTCGATTCTTTTCGATTTGATTGCATTCGATTCAATTGTTTTCGATTTGATTTGATTCTTTCGATTCGATTCGATTCTTTTCATTACGATTCAATTCAATTCGATTCTTTTCGATTCGATTTGATTCTTTTCGGTTCGATTCGATTCTTTTCGATTCGATTCGATTCGACACTTTTCGTTTCGATTCGATTCTTTTCGATTCGATTGATTCTTTTCGTTTCGATTAGATTCTCTTTGATTCGATTCTTTTCGATTCCATTTGATTTGATTCTTCTCCATTCGATTCGATTCAATTCTTTTCGAATCGATTCGATAAGATTCTTTTCATTCGATTCAATTCTGTTCGATTCTATTCTATTTGATTCGGTTCAATTCGATTATTTTCAATTCGATTCTATTCGATTCTTTTCATTTTGATTCGATTCTTTTCGATTCAATTCTTTTCGACTTGGCTTGATTCGATCATTTGGATTCGATTTGTTACATCACGATTCAATTCTTTTCGATTCTGTTCGATTCGATTCTTTCGATTCAGTTCGTTTCGATTCTTTTTGATTCGATTCGATTCTTTTCCATTCGATGATTCGATTAGTTTCGATTTTTTCGAATCGTTTCAATTCGATTCAAATTCTTTTCTATTCGATTTGATTCTTTTCTATCTATTCGATTCTTTTCGATTCGATTCGATTCGATTCGTTTCGATTCCATCTTTTTGATTCGACACGATTCGATTCGAATCTTTTCGATTCGATTCAACTCAACTCAGTTCTTTTCGATTCGATTTTTTCGATTCGATTCTTTTCAATTCGATTCAAATCGATTCATTCCAATTCAATTCTTTCCGATTCGATTCGATTCTTTTCGATTCGATTCGATTCTTTTAATTCGATTCGAGTCTTTTCAATTCGATTCAATTCGATTCTTTTCAATTCAATTCTTTTCGATTCGATTCTTTTCGATTCGATTCGATTTGATTCTTTTCGAATTGATTCATTTCGATTCGATCTTTTTTTTTTTTTTTTTTTTTAAAGGATATTATTTCTTTATTGCTGAGAGAGAGCCGGTCACCGCTCAAGCACCGAGGCGTCCCAAGTAAGGAAACTCCTCGCCACATACAGATACAACCGAAAGTGAGCACCGACGTGAGCGGTCATAAGGACGACACGGGGACGGATGACACGCGAAAAGCCCCGAAGGCCAAGCCGTAACCACAAGAAAGTCAAAGAATAGCTCACGAGGCCTCCGAGGCGCACGCAGCCAGAAACGAGGGTCTGATCTTAGCCACCAGAATCACCAGGGGAAAGCGCGAACGCAGTCCCCCACTACCACAAATTATGCAGTCGAGTTTCCCACATTTGGGGAAATCGCAGGGGTCAGCACATCCGGAGTGCAATGGATAAGCCTCGCCCTGGGAAAACCACCTTCGTGATCATGGTATCTCCCCTGCCAGGTAAGTATCGATCTTTTTGATTTGATACGATTCTTGTCGATTCCATTAAATTTGATTCGATTCCTTTCAATTCAATTAGATTGTTTTCGAGTCGATTCCAATCAATTCGATTCTTTTCTATTCGATTCGATTCTTTTCATTTGATTTGATTCTTTTCGATACGATTCGATTCGATTCCATTTGATTTTTTTCGATTTGATTCGATACGATTCTTTTCATTTCGATTCAAATCGATTCTTTTCGATTCTATTCGTTTCGATTGGATTCGATTCCTTTTCTTTAGATTCGGTTCTTTGCGATTCGATCCTTTTTGATTCGATTCGATTCTTTTCGATTCTTTTCGATTCGAGTCTTTTCGATTCGAATCAATTCGATTCTTTTTGATTTGAATCAATTCTTTTTGATTCAATTCTTTTCCATTCGATTCGATTCTTTTCGATTCGATTCTTTTCGATTCGATATTACTCGATTTGATTGTTTTTGATTTGATTCGAATCTTTTCTATTCTATTCATTTCAATTCTTTTCGATTCGATTTGATACGATTAGATTTTTTTCGATTGGATTCGATTCGGTACGTCGATTCTTTTCGATTCTATTCAGTTAGATTCTTTTCAATTCGGTTTGATTCTTTTTGTTTCGGTTTGATTCTTTTTGATTCAATTCTTTTTGATTCGATTCAATTCTTTTCATTCAATTTGATTCGATTCGATTCTTTTCCTTTCAAATCGATTCATTTCGATTTGATTCTTTTCTATTCGATTCGATTCTCTTCGATTCAATTCAATTCGATTCTCTTCGATTTAATTCAATTCGATTCTTTTCGATTCGATTCCATTCGATTCTTTTCGATTCAATTCAATTCGATTCTTTTTGTTTCAATTCGATTCTTTTTGATTCTATTCTTTTCCATTCGATTCGAGTCTTTTCTCTTTGATTCGATTCTTTTCGATTCGATTCCTTTCGATTCAATTTGATTCTTTTCGTTTCGATTCTCTTCTTTTCTATTCTATTCGATTCACTTGTTTTTTATTCGATTCGATTCAATTCTTTTCATTCCAATTTGATTCGAATCGACTCTTTTCGATTCAATTCCATTCGGTTTGATTCTATTTGTTTCGATTTGATTCTTTTGGATTTCATTAGATTAGATTCTTTTCGATTCGATTCGAATATTTCATTCAATTCGATTCGATTCGGCTCTTTTCAAATCGATTCGTTTCGATTCGATTCTTTGCTATTCGATTTGATTCTTTTCGTTTCAATTTGATTCTTTTCGATTCGATTCAATTCGATTCAATTCTTTTCAGATCGATTCGATTCTTTTCAATTTGATACGATTCGATTCTTTTCGATTTGATTCGACTCAATGCTTTTCGATTCAATTCGTTTCGATTCTTTTCGATTCGATTCAATTCGATGCTATTCGGTTTCTTTTTGATTCCATTAAATTTGATTTGATTCTTTTCTACTCAATTAGATTCTTTTCGATTCGTTTCCATACAATTCGATTCTTTTCCATTCGATTCGATTCGATTGTTTTCGATTCGATTCAATTTTCTATCAATTCGATTAGATTCTTTTCAAATCGATTCTTTTCGATTCGATTCAATTAGATTTTTTTGATTCGATTAAATACAATGCGATTCTTTTGTTTCAATTCGATTCTTTTTTATTCGATTGTTTTCGATTCGATTCGATTCAATTCTTTTCATTTCGATTCGATTCATTTCTATTCAATTCTTTTTGATTCTATTCAATTTTTTCGATTCGATTCTTTACGTTTCGAGTCGATTCCTTTCGATTCGATTCTTTTATAATCTATTCAATTCATTTCTTTTCGATTCGATTCAATACAATTGGATTCTTTTCGATTCGATTCCTTACCATTAGATTCTTCTCTATTTGATTCAATTCGATTCTTTCGATTCAATTAGATTCGATTCTTTATGCTTTGATTCGATTCGATTCTTTTAATTTCGATTCGATTTTTTTTCGATTTGATTCTTTCGATTCGATTCGATTCTTTTCACTTCGGTTCGTTTCTTTTCAATTCGATTCGAATCTTTTCGATTCTATTGGATTTGATTCAAATCTTATCGATTTTATTCGATTCGATTCTTTTCTATTCAACTCGATTCTTTTCGATTCGATTCGATTCGACAGTTTTCGTTTCGATTCGATTCTTTTCGATTCGATTTGATTCTTTTCATTTCGATTAGATTCTCTTCGATTCGATTCTTTTCGTTTCGATTAGATTCTTTTCGATTCGATTCGATTCAATTCTTTTCACTTCGACTCGATTCTACTCGGTTCATCTCGAATCGATTCGATTCTTTTTGATTTGATCTATTCGATTCTTTTCGATTCAGTTCGATTCAATTCGATTCTTTTCTATTTGATTCGATTCTTTTCCACTCGATGTGATTTGATTCGTTTTGATTTTTTCGATTTGTTTCAATTCGAATCTATTCGATTCTTTTCGTTTCAATTCGATTCGATTCTTTTTGATTCAATTCCATTCGATTCGAATAGATTCGATTCTTTTCGATTCGATACGATTCGATTCTTTTCGATGCGAATCAATTCGATTCGATTCTTTTTTATTCGATTCGATTCGATTCTTTTAGATTTGATTCGATACGATTCTTTTCTATTCGATTCTTTTCGATTCGATTCGATTCTTTTCGATTCGATTCGATTCGATTCTTTTCAATTTGATTCGTTTCGATTTGAATCTTTTTGTTTTGATTTGATTTTCTACAATTCGATTCTTTGGATTCGATTCTTTTTGATTTGATTAGATTCGATTCATTTCAATTCAAATCAATTCAATATGATTCGATTCGTTGCAATCTGATTCGATTTTTTCGAATCGATTTGATTCGATTCGATTAGTTTCGATTCGATTATCGATTCAATTCAATTCCAATTATTCTCAATTCGATTCGATTATTTTATTCAATTCTATTATTTTCGATTCGATGCGATTCGATTCGATTCTTTTCGATTCAATCAATTCGATTTGATTCTTTTCAATTCGATTCGATTCTTTTCGATTTGATTGCATTCGATTCAATTGTTTTCGATTTGATTTGATTCTTTCGATTCGATTCGATTCTTTTCATTACGATTCAATTCAATTCGATTCTTTTCGATTCGATTTGATTCTTTTCGGTTCGATTCGATTCTTTTCGATTCGATTCGATTCGACACTTTTCGTTTCGATTCGATTCTTTTCGATTCGATTGATTCTTTTCGTTTCGATTAGATTCTCTTTGATTCGATTCTTTTCGATTCCATTTGATTTGATTCTTCTCCATTCGATTCGATTCAATTCTTTTCGAATCGATTCGATAAGATTCTTTTCATTCGATTCAATTCTGTTCGATTCTATTCTATTTGATTCGGTTCAATTCGATTATTTTCAATTCGATTCTATTCGATTCTTTTCATTTTGATTCGATTCTTTTCGATTCAATTCTTTTCGACTTGGCTTGATTCGATCATTTGGATTCGATTTGTTACATCACGATTCAATTCTTTTCGATTCTGTTCGATTCGATTCTTTCGATTCAGTTCGTTTCGATTCTTTTTGATTCGATTCGATTCTTTTCCATTCGATGATTCGATTAGTTTCGATGTTTTCGAATCGTTTCAATTCGATTCAAATTCTTTTCTATTCGATTTGATTCTTTGCTATCTATTCGATTCTTTTCGATTCGATTCGATTCGATTCGTTTCGATTCCATCTTTTTGATTCGACACGATTCGATTCGAATCTTTTCGATTCGATTCAACTCAACTCAGTTCTTTTCGATTCGATTTTTTCGATTCGATTCTTTTCAATTCGATTCAAATCGATTCATTCCAATTCAATTCTTTCCGATTCGATTCGATTCTTTTCGATTCGATTCGATTCTTTTAATTCGATTCGAGTCTTTTCAATTCGATTCAATTCGATTCTTTTCAATTCAATTCTTTTCGATTCGATTCTTTTCGATTCGATTCGATTTGATTCTTTTCGAATTGATTCATTTCGATTCGATCTTTTTTTTTTTTTTTTTTAAAGGATATTATTTCTTTATTGCTTGAGAGAGCCGGTCACCGCTCAAGCACCGAGGCGTCCCAAGTAAGGAAACTCCTCGCCACATACAGATACAACCGAAAGTGAGCACCGACGTGAGCGGTCATAAGGACGACACGGGGACGGATGACACGCGAAAAGCCCCGAAGGCCAAGCCGTAACCACAAGAAAGTCAAAGAATAGCTCACGGAGGCCTCCGAGGCGCACGCAGCCAGAAACGAGGGTCTGATCTTAGCCACCAGAATCACCCAGGGGAAAGCGCGAACGCAGTCCCCCACTACCACAAATTATGCAGTCGAGTTTCCCACATTTGGGGGAAATCGCAGGGGTCAGCACATCCGGAGTGCAATGGATAAGCCTCGCCCTGGGAAAACCACCTTCGTGATCATGGTATCTCCCCTGCCAGGTAAGTATCGATCTTTTTGATTTGATACGATTCTTGTCGATTCCATTAAATTTGATTCGATTCCTTTCAATTCAATTAGATTGTTTTCGAGTCGATTCCAATCAATTCGATTCTTTCTATTCGATTCGATTCTTTTCATTTGATTTGATTCTTTTCGATACGATTCGATTCGATTCCATTTGATTTTTTTTCGATTTGATTCGATACGATTCTTTTCATTTCGATTCAAATCGATTCTTTTCGATTCTATTCGTTTCGATTGGATTCGATTCCTTTTCTTTAGATTCGGTTCTTTGCGATTCGATCCTTTTTGATTCGATTCGATTCTTTTCGATTCTTTTCGATTCGAGTCTTTTCGATTCGAATCAATTCGATTCTTTTTGATTTGAATCAATTCTTTTTGATTCAATTCTTTTCCATTCGATTCGATTCTTTTCGATTCGATTCTTTTCGATTCGATATTACTCGATTTGATTGTTTTTGATTTGATTCGAATCTTTTCTATTCTATTCATTTCAATTCTTTTCGATTCGATTTGATACGATTAGATTTTTTTCGATTGGATTCGATTCGGTACGTCGATTCTTTTCGATTCTATTCAGTTAGATTCTTTTCAATTCGGTTTGATTCTTTTTGTTTCGGTTTGATTCTTTTTGATTCAATTCTTTTTGATTCGATTCAATTCTTTTCATTCAATTTGATTCGATTCGATTCTTTTCCTTTCAAATCGATTCATTTCGATTTGATTCTTTTCTATTCGATTCGATTCTCTTCGATTCAATTCAATTCGATTCTCTTCGATTTAATTCAATTCGATTCTTTTCGATTCGATTCCATTCGATTCTTTTCGATTCAATTCAATTCGATTCTTTTTGTTTCAATTCGATTCTTTTTGATTCTATTCTTTTCCATTCGATTCGAGTCTTTTCTCTTTGATTCGATTCTTTTCGATTCGATTCCTTTCGATTCAATTTGATTCTTTTCGTTTCGATTCTCTTCTTTTCTATTCTATTCGATTCACTTGTTTTTTATTCGATTCGATTCAATTCTTTTCATTCCAATTTGATTCGAATCGACTCTTTTCGATTCCAATTCCATTCGGTTTGATTCTATTGTTTCGATTTGATTCTTTTGGATTTCATTAGATTAGATTCTTTTCGATTCGATTCGAATATTTCATTCAATTCGATTCGATTCGGCTCTTTTCAAATCGATTCGTTTCGATTCGATTCTTTGCTATTCGATTTGATTCTTTTCGTTTCAATTTGATTCTTTTCGATTCGATTCAATTCGATTCAATTCTTTTCAGATCGATTCGATTCTTTTCAATTTGATACGATTCGATTCTTTTCGATTTGATTCGACTCAATGCTTTTCGATTCAATTCGTTTCGATTCTTTTCATTTCGATTCAATTCGATGCTATTTCGGTTCTTTTTGATTCCATTAAATTGATTTGATTCTTTTCTACTCAATTAGATTCTTTCGATTCGTTCCATACAATTCGATTCTTTTCCATTCGATTCGATTCGATTGTTTTCGATTCGATTCAATTTTCTATCAATTCGATTAGATTCTTTTCAAATCGATTCTTTTCGATTCGATTCAATTAGATTTTTTGATTCGATTAAATACAATGCGATTCTTTTGTTTCAATTCGATTCTTTTTTATTCGATTGTTTTCGATTCGATTCGATTCAATTCTTTTCATTTCGATTCGATTCATTTCTATTCAATTCTTTTTGATTCTATTCAATTTTTTCGATTCGATTCTTTACGTTTCGAGTCGATTCCTTTCGATTCGATTCTTTTATAATCTAGTCAATTCATTTCTTTTTCGATTCGATTCAATACAATTGGATTCTTTTCGATTCGATTCCTTACCATTAGATTCTTCTCTATTTGATTCAATTCGATTCTTTCGATTCAATTAGATTCGATTCTTTATGCTTTGATTCGATTCGATTCTTTTAATTTCGATTCGATTTTTTTTTCGATTTGATTCTTTCGATTCGATTCGATTCTTTTCACTTCGGTTTCGTTTCTTTTCAATTCGATTCGAATCTTTTCGATTCTATTGGATTTGATTCAAATCTTATCGATTTTATTCGATTCGATTCTTTTCTATTCAACTCGATTCTTTTCGATTCGATTCGATTCGACAGTTTTCGTTTCGATTCGATTCTTTTCGATTCGATTGATTCTTTTCATTTCGATTAGATTCTCTTCGATTCGATTCTTTTCGTTTCGATTAGATTCTTTCGATTCGATTCGATTCAATTCTTTTCACTTCGACTCGATTCTCTACTCGGTTCATCTCGAATCGATTCGATTCTTTTTGATTTGATCTATTCGATTCTTTTCGATTCAGTTCGATTCAATTCGATTCTTTTCTATTTGATTCGATTCTTTTCCACTCGATGTGATTTGATTCGTTTTGATTTTTTCGATTTGTTTCAATTCGAATCTATTCGATGCTTTTCGTTTCAATTCGATTCGATTCTTTTTGATTCAATTCCATTCGATTCGAATAGATTCGATTCTTTTCGATTCGATACGATTCGATTCTTTTCGATGCGAATCAATTCGATTCGATTCTTTTTTATTCGATTCGATTCGATTCTTTTAGATTTGATTCGATACGATTCTTTTCTATTCGATTCTTTTCGATTCGATTCGATTCTTTTCGATTCGATTCGATTCGATTCTTTTCAATTTGATTCGTTTCGATTTGAATCTTTTTGTTTTGATTTGATTTTCTACAATTCGATTCTTTGGATTCGATTCTTTTTGATTTGATTAGATTCGATTCATTTCAATTCAAATCAATTCAATATGATTCGATTCGTTGCAATCTGATTCGATTTTTTCGAATCGATTTGATTCGATTCGATTAGTTTCGATTCGATTATCGATTCAATTCAATTCCAATTATTCTCAATTCGATTCGATTATTTTTATTCAATTCTATTATTTTCGATTCGATGCGATTCGATTCGATTCTTTTCGATTCAATCAATTCGATTTGATTCTTTTCAATTCGATTCGATTCTTTTCGATTGATTGCATTCGATTCAATTGTTTTCGATTCGATTTGATTCTTTCGATTCGATTCGATTCTTTTCATTACGATTCAATTCAATTCGATTCTTTTCGATTCGATTTGATTCTTTTCGGTTCGATTCGATTCTTTTCGATTCGATTCGATTCGACACTTTTCGTTTCGATTCGATTCTTTTCGATTCGATTGATTCTTTTCGTTTCGATTAGATTCTCTTTGATTCGATTCTTTTCGATTCCATTTGATTTGATTCTTCTCCATTCGATTCGATTCAATTCTTTTCGAATCGATTCGATAAGATTCTTTTCATTCGATTCAATTCTGTTCGATTCTATTCTATTGATTCGGTTCAATTCGATTATTTTCAATTCGATTCTATTCGATTCTTTTCATTTTGATTCTATTCTTTTCGATTCAATTCTTTTCGACTTGGCTTGATTCGATCATTTGGATTCGATTTGTTACATCACGATTCAATTCCTTTCGATTCTGTTCGATTCGATTCTTTCGATTCAGTTCGTTTCGATTCTTTTGATTCGATTCGATTCTTTTCCATTCGATGATTCGATTAGTTTCGATGTTTTCGAATCGTTTCAATTCGATTCAAATTCTTTTCTATTCGATTTGATTCTTTGCTATCTATTCGATTCTTTTCGATTCGATTCGATTCGATTCGGTTTCGATTCCATCTTTTTTGATTCGACACGATTCGATTCGAATCTTTTCGATTCGATTCAACTCAACTCAGTTCTTTTCGATTCGATTTTTTCGATTCGATTCTTTTCAATTCGATTCAAATCGATTCATTCCAATTCAATTCTTTCCGATTCGATTCGATTCTTTTCGATTCGATTCGATTCTTTTAATTCGATTCGAGTCTTTTCAATTCGATTCAATTCGATTCTTTTCAATTCAATTCTTTTCGATTCGATTCTTTTCGATTCGATTCGATTTGATTCTTTTCGAATTGATTCATTTCGATTCGATCTTTTTTTTTTTTTTTTTTAAAGGATATTATTTCTTTATTGCTGAGAGAGCCGGTCACCCGCTCAAGCACCGAGGCGTCCCATAGTAAGGAAACTCCTCGCCACATACAGATACAACCGAAAGTGAGCACCGACGTGATCGGTCATAAGGACGACACGGGGACGGGAGTGACACGCGAAATAGCCCCGAAGGCCAAGCCGTAACCACAAGAAGAAGTCAAAGAATAGCTCACGAGGCCTGCCGAGGCGCACGCAGCCAGAAAACGAGGTCTGATCTTAGCCACCAGAAATCACCAGGGGAAAGCGCGAACGCAGTCCCCCACTACCACAAATTTGATGCAGTCGATGTTCCCACATTTGGGGAAATCGCAGGGTGTCAAGGCAATCCGGGAGTGCAATGGATAAGCCTCCGCCCTGGGAGAAAACCACCCTTCGTGATCATGGATCCTGCTTCCCCGCAAGGTAATTATCGATCTTTTGATTTTGATACGATTCCTTGCGATCCATTAAATTGTGATTCGATTCCTTTCAATTACAATTAGATTGTTTTCGAGTCGATTCCAATCAATTCGATTCTTTCTATTCGATTCGATTCTTTTCATTTGATTTGATTCTTTTCGATACGATTCGATTCGATTCCATTTGATTTTTTTCGATTTGATTCGATACAGTCTTTCATTTCAGATTCAAATCGATTCTTTTCGATTCTATTCGTTTCGATTGGATTCGATTCCTTTTCTTTAGATTCGGTTCTTTGCGATTCGATCCTTTTTGATTCGATTCGATTCTTTTCGATTCTTTTCGATTCGAGTCTTTTCGATTCGAATCAATTCGATTCTTTTTGATTTGAATCAATTCTTTTTGATTCAATTCTTTTCCATTCGATTCGATTCTTTTCGATTCGATTCTTTTCGATTCGATATTACTCGATTTGATTGTTTTGATTTGATTCGAATCTTTTCTATTCTATTCATTTCAATTCTTTTCGATTCGATTTGATACGATTAGATTTTTTTCGATTGGATTCGATTCGGTACGTCGATTCTTTTCGATTCTATTCAGTTAGATTCTTTTCAATTCGGTTTGATTCTTTTGTTTCGGTTTGATTCTTTTGATTCAATTCTTTTTGATTCGATTCAATTCTTTTCATTCAATTTGATTCGATTCGATTCTTTTTCTTTCAAATCGATTCATTTCGATTTGATTCTTTTCTATTCGATTCGATTCTCTTCGATTCAATTCAATTCGATTCGATTCTCTTCGATTTAATTCAATTCGATTCTTTTCGATTCGATTCCATTCGATTCTTTTCGATTCAATTCAATTCGATTCTTTTTGTTTCAATTCGATTCTTTTTGATTCTATTCTTTTCCATTCGATTCGAGTCTTTTCTCTTTGATTCGATTCTTTTCGATTCGATTCCTTTCGATTCAATTTGATTCTTTTCGTTTCGATTCTCTTCTTTTCTATTCTATTCGATTCACTTGTTTTTTATTCGATTCGATTCAATTCTTTTCATTCCAATTTGATTCGAATCGACTCTTTTCGATTCAATTCCATTCGGTTTGATTCTATTTGTTTCGATTTGATTCTTTTGGATTTCATTAGATTAGATTCTTTTCGATTCGATTCGAATATTTCATTCAATTCGATTCGATTCGGCTCTTTTCAAATCGATTCGTTTCGATTCGATTCTTTGCTATTCGATTTGATTCTTTTCGTTTCAATTTGATTCTTTTCGATTCGATTCAATTCGATTCAATTCTTTTCAGATCGATTCGATTCTTTTCAATTTGATACGATTCGATTCTTTTCGATTTGATTCGACTCAATGCTTTTCGATTCAATTCGTTTCGATTCTTTTCGATTCGATTCAATTCGATGCTATTCGGTTCTTTTGATTCCATTAAATTTGATTTGATTCTTTTCTACTCAATTAGATTCTTTTCGATTCGTTTCCATACAATTCGATTCTTTTCCATTCGATTCGATTCGATTGTTTTCGATTCGATTCAATTTTCTATCAATTCGATTAGATTCTTTTCAAATCGATTCTTTTCGATTCGATTCAATTAGATTTTTTGATTCGATTAAATACAATGCGATTCTTTTGTTTCAATTCGATTCTTTTTTATTCGATTGTTTTCGATTCGATTCGATTCAATTCTTTTCATTTCGATTCGATTCATTTCTATTCAATTCTTTTTGATTCTATTCAATTTTTTCGATTCGATTCTTTACGTTTCGAGTCGATTCCTTTCGATTCGATTCTTTTATAATCTATTCAATTCATTTCTTTCGATTCGATTCAATACAATTGGATTCTTTTCGATTCGATTCCTTACCATTAGATTCTTCTCTATTTGATTCAATTCGATTCTTTCGATTCAATTAGATTCGATTCTTTATGCTTTGATTCGATTCGATTCTTTTAATTTCGATTCGATTTTTTTTTCGATTTGATTCTTTCGATTCGATTCGATTCTTTTCACTTCGGTTCGTTTCTTTTCAATTCGATTCGAATCTTTTCGATTCTATTGGATTTGATTCAAATCTTATCGATTTTATTCGATTCGATTCTTTTCTATTCAACTCGATTCTTTTCGATTCGATTCGATTCGACAGTTTTCGTTTCGATTCGATTCTTTTCGATTCGATTTGATTCTTTTCATTTCGATTAGATTCTCTTCGATTCGATTCTTTTCGTTTCGATTAGATTCTTTTCGATTCGATTCGATTCAATTCTTTTCACTTCGACTCGATTCTACTCGGTTCATCTCGAATCGATTCGATTCTTTTTGATTTGATCTATTCGATTCTTTTCGATTCAGTTCGATTCAATTCGATTCTTTTCTATTTGATTCGATTCTTTTCCACTCGATGTGATTTGATTCGTTTTGATTTTTTTCGATTTGTTTCAATTCGAATCTATTCGATTCTTTTCGTTTCAATTCGATTCGATTCTTTTTGATTCAATTCCATTCGATTCGAATAGATTCGATTCTTTTCGATTCGATACGATTCGATTCTTTTCGATGCGAATCAATTCGATTCGATTCTTTTTTATTCGATTCGATTCGATTCTTTTAGATTTGATTCGATACGATTCTTTTCTATTCGATTCTTTTCGATTCGATTCGATTCTTTTCGATTCGATTCGATTCGATTCTTTTCAATTTGATTCGTTTCGATTTGAATCTTTTTGTTTTGATTTGATTTTCTACAATTCGATTCTTTGGATTCGATTCTTTTTGATTTGATTAGATTCGATTCATTTCAATTCAAATCAATTCAATATGATTCGATTCGTTGCAATCTGATTCGATTTTTTCGAATCGATTGATTCGATTCGATTAGTTTCGATTCGATTATCGATTCAATTCAATTCCAATTATTCTCAATTCGATTCGATTATTTTTATTCAATTCTATTATTTTCGATTCGATGCGATTCGATTCGATTCGATTCTTTTCGATTCAATCAATTCGATTTGATTCTTTTCAATTCGATTCGATTCTTTTCGATTTGATTGCATTCGATTCAATTGTTTTCGATTCGATTGATTCTTTCGATTCGATTCGATTCTTTTCATTACGATTCAATTCAATTCGATTCTTTTCGATTCGATTTGATTCTTTTCGGTTCGATTCGATTCTTTTCGATTCGATTCGATTCGACACTTTTCGTTTCGATTCGATTCTTTTCGATTCGATTGATTCTTTTCGTTTCGATTAGATTCTCTTTGATTCGATTCTTTTCGATTCCATTTGATTTGATTCTTCTCCATTCGATTCGATTCAATTCTTTTCGAATCGATTCGATAAGATTCTTTTCATTCGATTCAATTCTGTTCGATTCTATTCTATTTGATTCGGTTCAATTCGATTATTTTCAATTCGATTCTATTCGATTCTTTTCATTTTGATTCGATTCTTTTCGATTCAATTCTTTTCGACTTGGCTTGATTCGATCATTTGGATTCGATTTGTTACATCACGATTCAATTCTTTTCGATTCTGTTCGATTCGATTCTTTCGATTCAGTTCGTTTCGATTCTTTTTTGATTCGATTCGATTCTTTTCCATTCGATGATTCGATTAGTTTCGATGTTTTCGAATCGTTTCAATTCGATTCAAATTCTTTTCTATTCGATTTGATTCTTTGCTATCTATTCGATTCTTTTCGATTCGATTCGATTCGATTCGTTTCGATTCCATCTTTTGATTCGACACGATTCGATTCGAATCTTTTCGATTCGATTCAACTCAACTCAGTTCTTTTCGATTCGATTTTTTCGATTCGATTCTTTTCAATTCGATTCAAATCGATTCATTCCAATTCAATTCTTTCCGATTCGATTCGATTCTTTTCGATTCGATTCGATTCTTTTAATTCGATTCGAGTCTTTTCAATTCGATTCAATTCGATTCTTTTCAATTCAATTCTTTTCGATTCGATTCTTTTCGATTCGATTCGATTTGATTCTTTTCGAATTGATTCATTTCGATTCGATCTTTTTTTTTTTTTTTTTTTAAAGGATATTATTTCTTTATTGCTGAGAGAGCCGGTCACCGCTCAAGCACCGAGGCGTCCCAAGTAAGGAAACTCCTCGCCACATACAGATACAACCGAAAGTGAGCACCGACGTGAGCGGTCATAAGGACGACACGGGGACGGATGACACGCGAAAAGCCCCGAAGGCCAAGCCGTAACCACAAGAAAGTCAAAGAATAGCTCACGAGGCCTCCGAGGCGCACGCAGCCAGAAACGAGGTCTGATCTTAGCCACCAGAATCACCAGGGGAAAGCGCGAACGCAGTCCCCCACTACCCACAATTATGCAGTCGAGTTTCCCACATTTGGGGAAATCGCAGGGGTCAGCACATCCGGAGTGCAATGGATAAGCCTCGCCCTGGGAAAACCACCTCGTGATCATGGTATCTCCCCTGCCAGGTAAGTATCGATCTTTTTGATTTGATACGATTCTTGTCGATTCCATTAAATTTGATTCGATTCCTTTCAATTCAATTAGATGTTTTTCGAGTCGATTCCAATCAATTCGATTCTTTTTCTATTCGATTCGATTCTTTTCATTTGATTTGATTCTTTTCGATACGATTCGATTCGATTCCATTTGATTTTTTTCGATTTGATTCGATACGATTCTTTTCATTTCGATTCAAATCGATTCTTTTCGATTCTATTCGTTTCGATTGGATTCGATTCCTTTTCTTTAGATCGGTTCTTTGCGATTCGATCCTTTTTGATTCGATTCGATTCTTTTCGATTCTTTTCGATTCGAGTCTTTTCGATTCGAATCAATTCGATTCTTTTTGATTTGAATCAATTCTTTTTGATTCAATTCTTTTCCATTCGATTCGATTCTTTTCGATTCGATTCTTTTCGATTCGATATTACTCGATTTGATTGTTTTTGATTTGATTCGAATCTTTTCTATTCTATTCATTTCAATTCTTTTCGATTCGATTTGATACGATTAGATTTTTTTCGATTGGATTCGATTCGGTACGTCGATTCTTTTCGATTCTATTCAGTTAGATTCTTTTCAATTCGGTTTGATTCTTTTTGTTTCGGTTTGATTCTTTTTGATTCAATTCTTTTTGATTCGATTCAATTCTTTTCATTCAATTTGATTCGATTCGATTCTTTCCTTTCAAATCGATTCATTTCGATTTGATTCTTTTCTATTCGATTCGATTCTCTTCGATTCAATTCAATTCGATTCTCTTCGATTTAATTCAATTCGATTCTTTTCGATTCGATTCCATTCGATTCTTTTCGATTCAATTCAATTCGATTCTTTTTGTTTCAATTCGATTCTTTTTGATTCTATTCTTTTCCATTCGATTCGAGTCTTTCTCTTTGATTCGATTCTTTTCGATTCGATTCCTTTCGATTCAATTTGATTCTTTTCGTTTCGATTCTCTTCTTTTCTATTCTATTCGATTCACTTGTTTTTTATTCGATTCGATTCAATTCTTTTCATTCCAATTTGATTCGAATCGACTCTTTTCGATTCAATTCCATTCGGTTTGATTCTATTTGTTTCGATTTGATTCTTTTGGATTTCATTAGATTAGATTCTTTTCGATTCGATTCGAATATTTCATTCAATTCGATTCGATTCGGCTCTTTTCAAATCGATTCGTTTCGATTCGATTCTTTGCTATTCGATTTGATTCTTTTCGTTTCAATTTGATTCTTTTCGATTCGATTCAATTCGATTCAATTCTTTTCAGATCGATTCGATTCTTTTCAATTTGATACGATTCGATTCTTTTCGATTTGATTCGACTCAATGCTTTTCGATTCAATTCGTTTCGATTCTTTTCGATTCGATTCAATTCGATGCTATTCGGTTCTTTTTTGATTCCATTAAATTTGATTTGATTCTTTTCTACTCAATTAGATTCTTTCGATTCGTTTCCATACAATTCGATTCTTTTCATTCGATTCGATTCGATTGTTTTCGATTCGATTCAATTTTCTATCAATTCGATTAGATTCTTTTCAAATCGATTCTTTTCGATTCGATTCAATTAGATTTTTTTGATTCGATTAAATACAATGCGATTCTTTTGTTTCAATTCGATTCTTTTTTATTCGATTGTTTTCGATTCGATTCGATTCAATTCTTTTCATTTCGATTCGATTCATTTCTATTCAATTCTTTTTGATTCTATTCAATTTTTTCGATTCGATTCTTTACGTTTCGAGTCGATTCCTTTCGATTCGATTCTTTATAATCTATTCAATTCATTTCTTTTCGATTCGATTCAATACAATTGGATTCTTTTCGATTCGATTCCTTACCATTAGATTCTTCTCTATTTGATCAATTCGATTCTTTCGATTCAATTAGATTCGATTCTTTATGCTTTGATTCGATTCGATTCTTTTAATTTCGATTCGATTTTTTTTCGATTTGATTCTTTCGATTCGATTCGATTTCTTTTCAACTTCGGTTCGTTTCTTTCAATCGATTCGGAATCTTTTCGATTCTATTGGATTTGATTCAATCTTATCGATTTTATTCGATTCGATTCTTTTCTATTCAACTCGATTCTTTTTCGATTCGATTCGAATTCGACAGTTTTCGTTTCGATTCGATTCTTTTCGATTCGATTTGATTCTTTTCATTTCGATTAGTATTCTCTTCGATTCGATATTCTTTTCGTTTCGATTAGATTCTTTTCGATTCGATTCGATTCAATTCTTTTCACTTCGACTCGATTCTACTCGGTTCATCTCGAATCGATTCGATTCTTTTTGATTTGATCTATTCGATTCTTTTCGATTCAGTTCGATTCAATTCGATTCTTTTCTATTTGATTCGATTCTTTTCCACTCGATGTGATTTGATTCGTTTTGATTTTTTCGATTTGTTTCAATTCGAATCTATTCGATTCTTTTCGTTTCAATTCGATTCGATTCTTTTGATTCAATTCCATTCGATTCGAATAGATTTCGATTCTTTTCGATTCGATACGATTGATTCTTTTCGATGCGAATCAATTCGATTCGATTCTTTTTATTCGATTCGATTCGATTCTTTTGATTTCGATACGATTCTTTTCTATTCGATTCTTTTCGATTCGATTCGATTCTTTTCGATTCGATTCGATTCGATTCTTTTCAATTTGATTCGTTTCGATTTGAATCTTTTTGTTTTGATTTGATTTTCTACAATTCGATTCTTTGGATTCGATTCTTTTTGATTTGATTAGATTCGATTCATTTCAATTCAAATCAATTCAATATGATTCGATTCGTTGCAATCTGATTCGATTTTTTCGAATCGATTTGATTCGATTCGATTAGTTTCGATTCGATTATCGATTCAATTCAATTCCAATTATTCTCAATTCGATTCGATTTTTATTCAATTCTATTATTTTCGATTCGATGCGATTCGATTCGATTCTTTTCGATTCAATCAATTCGATTTGATTCTTTTCAATTCGATTCGATTTTTCGATTTGATTGCATTCGATTCAATTGTTTCGATTCGATTTGATTCTTTCGATTCGATTCGATTCTTTCATTACGATTCAATTCAATTCGATTCTTTTCGATTCGATTTGATTCTTTTCGGTTCGATTCGATTCTTTTCGATTCGATTCGATTCGACACTTTTCGTTTCGATTCGATTCTTTTCGATTCGATTGATTCTTTCGTTTCGATTAGATTCTCTTTGATTCGATTCTTTCGATTCCATTTGATTTGATTCTCCATTCGATTCGATTCAATTCTTTTCGAATCGATTCGATAAGATTCTTTTCATTCGATTCAATTCTGTTCGATTCTATTCTATTTGATTCGGTTCAATTCGATTATTTTCAATTCGATTCTATTCGATTCTTTTCATTTTGATTCGATTCTTTTCGATTCAATTCTTTTCGACTTGGCTTGATTCGATCATTTGGATTCGATTTGTTACATCACGATTCAATTCTTTTCGATTCTGTTCGATTCGATTCTTTCGATTCAGTTCGTTTCGATTCTTTTTGATTCGATTCGATTCTTTTCCATTCGATGATTCGATTAGTTTCGATGTTTTCGAATCGTTTCAATTCGATTCAAATTCTTTTCTATTCGATTTGATTCTTTTCTATCTATTCGATTCTTTTCGATTCGATTCGATTCGATTCCATCTTTTTGATTCGACACGATTCGATTCGAATCTTTTCGATTCGATTCAACTCAACTCAGTTCTTTTCGATTCGATTTTTTCGATTCGATTCTTTTCAATTCGATTCAAATCGATTCATTCCAATTCAATTCTTTCCGATTCGATTCGATTCTTTTCGATTCGATTCGATTCTTTTAATTCGATTCGAGTCTTTTCAATTCGATTCAATTCGATTCTTTTCAATTCAATTCTTTTCGATTCGATTCTTTTCGATTCGATTCGATTTGATTCTTTTCGAATTGATTCATTTCGATTCGATCTTTTTTTTTTTTTTTTTTTAAAGGATATTATTTCTTATTGCTGAGAGACCGGTCACCGCTCAAGCACCGAGGCGTCCCAAGTAAGGAAACTCCTCGCCACATACAGATACAACCGAAAGTGAGCACCGACGTGAGCGGTCATAAGGACGACACGGGGACGGATGACACGCGAAAAGCCCGAAGGCCAAGCGTAACCACAAAAAGTCAAAGAATAGCTCACGAGGCCTCCGAGGCGCACGCAGCCAGAAACGAGGTCTGATCTTAGCCACCAGAATCACCAGGGGAAAGCGCGAACGCAGTCCCCCACTACCACAAATTATGCAGTCGAGTTTCCACATTTGGGGAAATCGCAGGGGTCAGCACATCCGGAGTGCAATGGATAAGCCTCGCCCTGGGAAAACCACCTTCGTGATCATGGTATCTCCCCTGCCAGGTAAGTATCGATCTTTTTGATTTGATACGATTCTTGTCGATTCATTAAATTTGATTCGATTCCTTTCAATTCAATTAGATTGTTTTCGAGTCGATTCCAATCA